>NC_142010.1:86089810-86287310 GCF_049901735.1 Notechis scutatus | reverse complement strand
CCTCACCAGATTCAAACCCAAACCCATCCCATAGACGAAAGACAACCACCGTCCAGAAACAAGACCACAGCTGCATCACCAGCTGCCACACACCCCGACCCCCAAACCAAGCAAATGGACACACGCCATGAACACATATCCAGGCCTCAAACTCGGAGCCAAACCAAAATCCGGAATGTCACATCACAGCCACCTGCTCAGGATATCACATCACAGAACTCAGGAGGTCACACCACAAAACCTTAGGATGTTGCAACACAGCCAACGACCCAGGAGATTACAGCACAAGACCCAGGATGTCAAACAATAGAACTCAAAAAGTCATCACACAGCCCATGATCCAGGTTATTACGACCCAGGAGATTACAGCACAAGACCCAGGATGTCAAAACAATAGAACTTAGAAGGTCATCACACAGCCCATTACTCAGGTCGTTACAACACAGGAGGCTGATAGACACACAGCCAATATTTCAGCCACACACGTAATAGCCAGCCAATCTGCAAACATCAACTCCATCCCCACCAGTATATATAGGGAGACGGCAGCTCCGTTCACGCTTTGCTCACACAAGCACGAAGCCGAAAGCACCAGCCTGAAGATGGCGAGTGGGACCTCATCGAAATGTTGCCAAGATACTCTCAATCTTACACGGGAAAAGACCCGAACATGCCAAGACCTGCATATATACATATAGCAACTTTCACCCAAAATCAGGCAAAGCAGATTGAGTTGCTTGCAGAATCATAGATTCACTCACAGATCTACCTTTCTGCAAACTTTCTGAGTCTGCACTGAAAAATAGAAGCTTCAGTCCTAAGGAAGGTTCAGCTCTGATCTCAGGCCACTTCTCCCCCACCCCATAACACCCTGAATACCACCCCTGACTGGGCCTCAGGGAAGCCTCCTGGGTGAAGGCAAAGCAGTTCAACAGCGATTTAGATTAGCTAGAAAGCAGAAATCTGACAGGAGGGGCCAGCCAGTGCCGTGATTTGCCGATTCTCTGAACTGCACAGAATCGTGACAACCGGTTCTATAGAACTGGTCCGAACTGGTAGAATCCCACCCCTGCTGCAGACCATGTGAATAATGTGCTGCCAGCTTTTCCTGTGCTGATGGCATTTGAACAGGGAGCATATTGAATGAGGAACATATTAACTCTCAGCTGAAGCCACCATTTATATTCCACTTGCAGCTAATTGCAGAAAAATGATGCCTTGATTCTTTTAAACACTGCAGTGTCCAACTACCTAGATAATGGAGAATGCTTTGGAAGTGTAATTCATCCCAGGGTTTGCTGAATAAGTTGAATTCAGGGCCACCAAGATTGTAAATAAGTTGAATTCAGGGCCACCAAGATTGTAACCTCACCATTACCTTCCAATATCTACCACGGACCATTTGGCTGGTAAAAAGCCCTGAGCATGGTTCTGAGTAGACATGATTGTTCTTCCTCCAAATGCATTCCATTCCTGATGTAAAACAGATAAAATATACAGAGATTTTAGTTGCAAAGATCACTTTTCCGTCAGTATTTGCTTGACAGCAGCAGATGATCTGTGGGTAGAAATTACTTAATCGTGGCTTATGGACAGCATCAGCTCATTGATTATTCAACAGCACTGCAAGTTTCAAATATAATCTGCAGTAAGACATGGCTGTTTTATCTCTCCTCTCTTTTCTTTCTCATGATAATGCCTGAGTTAATAAAAGCAAAAATAAAATCATTAGATCCATGGATCTGCTGTATAGTAATGCCAGAGTCAGGCAGTTTGGTTATGGCATTGCCAAAGCTCAGAAGGCTCCTTTCCCCAGGATATGTCAAGGGAGGCCAAATGTTTCCAAAGAAGGTTGAAGGCATCCAAGATTTTCTTCATTTCTCTCTGATTTGATATGCTGAGAGCAAAGACTGAATAGATTTGTCTTGTCTGAACAGCAGCAACAAAAGTACCCTCATTCTCACTCTATAAAAAGAGGAGGGGGAGAGATAGTAACCTTATAGCTGGAAATTCAATAAACCCCTTATCTGTTTCATCCTTGCTGTACAACTGTCAACTAGCTTTTTCCTTATAGAATCTGAAACTCAAGATCTGAGGGAAGGTTAGGACAATTCCTTTCAATAAGGAAACAACAATGGCACTTCCTTTCCCAATCCCTGTGCAGCTACATCTCAGCTGAGCCACTGCTGACACAATGGAAATATAGAGAGCTGCTTTTAAACTGGCTCTAAATTTCTCCAAAGAGGATGGAGGTTGGATGTATAATCTGTGGATATTGATTAACCTTATTTCCATTAGCCCCAGCCAATGTAAGCAATGATGAAAGGTGCTGGGAATTGTAGTTTAACAGTATCTACCAACAAATGCTCTGTCCTACACATTGGTAAAAAAAAAAAAAATCTATATACCAAATACAATCTAGGCGGATATGACCTTGTTGATGACCCTCACTTTGTCAAGGACCTCGGAGTTCTCATAGCGAATGACCTAAGCACCAGAGCTCACTGCAACAGTATTGCCAAAAATGCTTTAAGAGTTGTAAATTTAATTTTACGAAGCTTCTCCTCTGGTAATATTGTTTTTCTAACTGGGGCATTCAAAACGTTTGCTAGACCAATACTTGAATTCAGCTCTGCTGTCTGGAATCCTCACTGTACATCTGACATAAATACAATTGAGCGAGTCCAGAAGTATTTTACCAGAAGAGTTCTACATTCCTCTGTTCACAACAGAATACCCTATAGCACCAGACTTGAGATTCTTGGCTTAGACAACCTTGAACTACGCTGACTAAGATTAGATTTAAGCATAGTACATAAAATCATATGTTACAACATCTTACCAGTTAATGAATATTTCAGCTTTAACAACAACAACACTGGAGCGCACAACAGATATAAACTAAATGTAAACTACTCCAAACTCGATTTCAGGAAGTATGATTTCGGCAACAGAGTGGTCAAGGTCTGGAACTCACTACCTGATTCTGTTGTCACCTGCTCAAACCCCCAGTCCTTTATCCTCAAACTAACCTCTATTGACCTAACCCCATGCCTAAGAGGTCTGTAACGGGCTTACATAAGCGCACAATCGTGCCTACCGTCCCTATCCTATTGTCTCCAATTATTAGTTCCTATTTCTTGTATTTAAATTTATGTTTATTCTTGTTTCTGTTATATTGTAAGCTTTTGACAAATAAAAATAAATAAATAAATAAGTATCTGTAGGGTGACAGATAGTCTATAAGAACTTAAGAACCCTTGCCAAATCAAATCATGGACTCATCTAGGCCATTATTGTGTGTGTTATGGATGAAATGAGAGAGAGTTTACTTTTAGCCTTACAAGCATAACTGGGACTGGACTCAGGTCTCTACTTTACAGTCCAAAAGGAACTATTCCTGCCCCTAAACAAAACCCCACCACCCTCAATACTTTATTTGCTTTATTTAAAGCATGCTGCCTTGATTCAGAAGACAGAATTAGTAGTCTGAACTTTTCCAGTTCTAGTTCTACATAGACTTCTGTAAAGCCTTTGATTCAGTGGTACATGACAAACTACTCCTAAAACTAAAATCTTATGGTATCTCTGGACAACTGCATAACTGGATAGAAGCATTCCTGTCAAACAGACCACAAATGGTCAAAATTGGAAATGTCCTATCAAATTCTGTACCTGTCAATAGTGGTGTCCCCCAAGGCAGTGTTCTAGGACCAACTCTCTTCATACTCTACATAAATGACCTCTGTGATCATATTCAGAGCAACTGTGTTCTCTTTGCTGATGATGTAAAGCTGTTCAATACCACAGACAATACTGCTACCCTTCAAAAAGACCTTGACTATGTATCAGAATGGTCAAACAAATGGCAACTTCAAATCTCAACAAATAAATGCTCTGTCCTACATATTGGCAAAAAAAAATATCAGAAAATAAAATACAAGCTGAATAGTCAAGACATTGTTGATGATCCAAGCTCTGTAAAGGACCTTGGAATACTAATCTCTAATGATCTAAGTGCTAGAGCCCACTGTAACTACATAGCCAAAAAGGCATTAAGAGTTGTTAAAAGCTCCTACGTAGCTTTTTCTCTGGTAATATCACACTACTAACTAGAGCATACAAAACATTTGCTAGACCAATACTTGAATACAGCTCATCAGTCTGGAACCCACATTACGTATCTGATATTAGCACAGTTGAGAAAGTCCAGAAATATTTCACAAGAAGAGTTCTCCACTCCTCTGGTCATTGTAGGATATCTTATGCCACCAGACTTGAAATTCTAGACCTAGAAAACCTTGAATTACGCCATCTTCGGTCTGATCTAAGTACGGTATATAAAATCATATATTGCAATGACTTACCTGTCAATGAATACTTCAGCTTCAAGTATAACAACACAAGAGCACACAATAGATACAAACTCAAGGTTAACCACACCATACTTGATTGCAGGAAATACGACTTCAGCAACAGAGTGGTCAATGTCTGGAATACTCTACCTGACTCTGTGGTTTCTTCCCCAAACCTCAAAAACTTTAACCTTAGACTGTCTACTATTGACCTCATCCCTTTCCTAAGAGGTCTGTAGGGGGCATGCATAAGCACACCAAAATGCCTACTGTCCCTGTCCTATTGTTTCTTTTATTTTTCTTATATGTACCCATTTCATGTATTCATAACTATGTATATACTTATACTTATTATCTTGTAAGTGATTGACAAATCAAAATAAAAAAAAAAACATCATGCAATGAATTACTGTTGTCCCAGAGGTGGGCAGCCCTTACTTTTGTAAAAAGGATTTGATTCTGTTGGACCCTGAATTAATTTCAATACATGCCCTTTCGTTCTTATATTGTGAGAGTGGGAGAAAAATCTCTCCCCGCCCCCTTTCTCTCCCTCTCCTATTACTACCTGTGCTTTTATATATCTTTCATTATCTTCCTTATCCTTATAGAGGAGCTGCTTCAGCTGTCTAGTGATTTTATCCTTTTTTTCAAGAACCACAATATATTTCTTAAAATGCAATGCTCAAAACTTTATATAGCATTTCACACATGATCTCCTTATAGCTTTCTTTAAGGACATGATCTTATCAGTAATTCTATTTCAATTGTCTTCCTAATGGTTCCAAGCATGGCATTTACCTTTCTGTCAGAGGAGGTGGAGGGGTTACCATTGGAGCCAGCAGAAGGCTCTGAGGAACAGGAGGTCTCAAAGCCAGATGCAGAGCAGGGTCCATCTACTCATGTTCAGATGGAGAGGCAGCTGTTTTCGGGGCCTGAGATGAACGAGGGAGAGGAACAGCTGGGTCCTGTCCAGATGCGCATATGCACAGAAAAGTGCAGAGAGGAGAGCAACGCAGGACTGAGGATCAGCTATTCAGGAAAAGAAGGAGACATTAACAAGTCCCTCCCTGGCTTAGATATAAGGAGGAGAGGTGTTGGAGGTGTGGGTGTCAGAGACATCCATTCATGCTCCAGAAGAGTTCCCTCTGGTGGTTTCCTTGGCAGGATTTTCTTGTCACTACCAAGTTCATCAGGACTCTTGGAATTGAAGTGCTAATTGAGACTCCCTGCGTGGAACTCAGAGACTGTTATGGCTTGTGACTCACCTACAAAGGTGTGACCTGGAGCTTTGTTAGTGAATGCCATGAATTCCTGCCTTCCTAAATAAAAAGGGTTTTTCCTCACGAGAAGGCTGTTGATTTGGGGTTTGTGAAAGCTGGGGTTTGTGAAGGCACATACATATATTCTTCATGATCTCTTTCCAGACTATGTCTACAAATTCAGATCCTATGTAATCAATAACTGTATCCTAGACTTTTTGTGTTTATATAAGACACAGAATATATTGTACTGTTGCCAGCATTCCACATATAGGATTTCTGGGGTAGCTAAATCCTTCATTATGTTAATTGTTTGAATTAGAATAATATAAGCTCTGTGAAGGCAGGGAAAGCTGGCCACTGTTAGGCTCTTACTCTGGTATTACTATAAAAAGAAACAAAATTGGATGTATTATATCTGTACTCTATCATTTCCCAAGGCTCAGAAGAAAATATACCTGATATACCTGAGACTGGAATTGTGCCCATATTATAGTAACAGAGCAGCAGCTGCTGAAAAAGGTACTGTGTTTATTGTATTGACTAAAAGAGCAGAAGTGGTATGAACACAAGCCAAGTTTTTGTTCATATTTATCCAAGTCAATTGTACAGAAAATATCTTTATATTGACGGTGAAGGGAAGGAATTTAACATAGCTGGATAAAAGGCTGCTGCAAACTAATTAACTTTGATAAGAACAAGGCTCACCAAAACTGTGCAAGTCTGCCAAGAATAACAGATAAGAAATATTTTACAGCACAAGAGTCTTCAAATGTCAACTTAAGATATTGCAATGTCCACGAGGTTGGAGTTTCAAAATGTTTTTGCTTCCTACAAAGAACGTCTGATTCACAGCTGGCTTTTATCTTCTTGAAGGAGGGGCTCACAGCCTTACTTCTGAGTTGCCCATGCTGCTGCAGCTGCTCTTTCCTATGAGGAGCCCTGCGCGCATGTGCAGTTGGCACAGGCTCCTTGGGAATCTCCTCATCACTGCTGCCAGCCCCCACAATCTCTGAAGGCAGCAGTCCACTTCCTAATGGTCCTGGCCCCTCATCTGAGTCCTCACTCTCCTCAGCCGTCCGCACCTGCTGCCGGCTAACCACAACAGTAATGCTACCAGGTCTGGGACTCCTAGGGAGCTGGAGATTTGTGTTGATAGTTCCACTGCTGAGAAGGTCTTTTTTTTATCCTCCCTTCACTCACAGTTAGTATTTTTATTTTTATTTTATTACTGTAGTATGTTAGAGTTTTATCTGTTTTATATTGGCCATATCATTTATTGTTGTGCGCCACCCAGAGTTGCCTTTGGTAAGATGGGTGGCTACATAAATTTGATAGATAGATAGATAGATAGATAGATAGATAGATAGATAGATAGATAGATAGATATACAGACATAATATGTATCACCCTTTATTCCTTCCTTCCTCCCTCCCACCATCCCTCCTACTTTCATTTTTGTTCCAGTATAATTAAATTGGTTATCTTCCACATATTCAGCAATTTTCTTCAGACCTATTAAATACTGCAGCTTGGTAGCAACATGGGGGGAAGCTCTGAGGGCTGCAAACAAGGCTGTCATGTAGTCCTGGCCTCCTTTGCTGTAGGGGCTGGGATGGGTTAAAATGCTCTTTGAAGATTAACTTTGAAGATTAACTGGCAGGGTGGAGGGGGTGGCAGCGATGAAGATGCTTTAGTCTCTTTTCATTTTCTCTTACTACAATGGAAGTGACATCTGATGTCCTTCCTTTTCTGTCTTGTTGAAAATATCTTACCAAAATCAGGCTGTGAGAAGGCATTCATGAAACACACATAAACACATATAGTACTGAGAGTTCTTAAGATACTTTCTTTATATGCCAATGTTTCCAAATGCAGAATGTTCCAATAAGTCTGAAAATTCAGTATTAATCAGGTTTTCCTCAGCTTCTATGACCAGGCAGGATGTAAAGGAGAACAGACCCAGTTCATGTCCTGAAGAGCTTCTACCTACTCCAAAATCTATCCCTTGTCACATGAAGCAGCAAGAAAGGATCATTTTACATCAGTTCCAGCACTGGTACAGGTTTTGTTGAAGGTAAGAAGACAGTTCCTGACAGACCACTGCTTAGCTAAACTTCCTTGTTTTGCTTTTGGCTTTTTCAGACTTCTTTCAATTTTAAATATATTGTGCTGAAAAGAAAATCCTCTATTTCTCAGTGATTATTGAATTTCTCAAAAACAATCTTAACTGTCTGCATTCTTTGAGCCCACATGTGTTATTCAAAAGGGTTTTTCCAGGGTGAGAATGCATAACAACAAAGAATGACTGCATTAATACACATTATACTGTTGCAGAATTTAGCTGTTTGCTCAAAATGTCACGGTCATGCTTCAAGTAAAAGGGTTCTGTTTATTCTTTCAGTTTTTAATAATTCCCAATGCCTGACCATCTTGTTTTTTTTTAATGAGAAAATATAAATATTTGAGATGCTTCACATCAAATGTGCTCCATACTAAGCATGCTCAGCCTTTTTCAGTGTATTATGAGTTGTAAATCCAAGTTGTGGGGATCTGGACACTCGAAATGCAAGAGAGGCAGAGCCATTTTACCACAATCAGTGACCGCTGTATATCTTATCTCTGCATGTTCCATAAAAATACCAGAAAATATGTTGACATAAGATGCCCATCCTGTGGAAGAGCACAGATAGAAGCTTTTTACCCCCCCCCACCTTATATGCAGTATAAAATTCTCTAAGAACTCATCAAACAAATTATCTAGGACATCAACGTTACCTCAAGGAAATAAGGAAGACAAGATAAACATGATACCATATCATCAGGTGTTCAACATTATTTTTCAGAGGCCAAATGGCTAAATATTGACAAAATCAAACAGCATACAACATAAAAAAAGCCAAAATAGTTGAGCTACACTGTGAATTCTTAGAAATATTTTTTTCATGGTCATGGTCATGATGTGCACTGAAGATGGTGTTTGATTTCGTTGTACGAGGTGCAATGACAATAAAACAAAATATAAGTAAAATGAAGGTGAATAGTAGAACAGTTGATAAGGAGAATCTAGTTTTGCTATTTGATGTTTATCTGATTTCTACCCTAAAATTACAATCCTATGAGCCATGGAAGATATCTGCCAGTGGAACGATCAAATTTTCTTCTCTAGTGATAGAAGGAGATATGGAAGATGAAAATTTGGAAAAGTATGCAACCGGTTTTGCTTTCTACTGAAACTCTAATGTTTGCAGGGGAGAACATGCATGTAAATAAATTGTATTTATTTATTTTGTGGATGTTTTTACCATTTTAATGTTTTAAATTGTTCTAATTGTTTTGTAGTTTTAGAATTATAAGGCATCCAGAGTCACTTGGTTGTGAGGCTATAGAAATTGAATAAATACATAAATAAATATAAAAAATGTTACCAGTCCAATACTCTCCGTTATCCTCTTAAAACAGCAACAGTCAGTTTTCCCTGAAACTGATTTGGATGAGTTTCTATTGTTCCATTAAAGCAGAAAATAGGTTTATTTTAAAGATCAGTCAGAGGGAAAGAGAAAACAAGCTTCAAAATGGTGTTTTACAAGGATGCCTAAAAAGACAGAATATAAAAGCTCATGCACCTCAGGATTTTTCTACCATCATTTTTATGCCTTCAAAAAAAAATCAGGAAAAATGCCATGAAATTCAATTCAAGAGTAAAATGATGATAACCACTGCAAAGAACAACAGTTAATGACTGGGGACAGCCTTATCACCTCTTTCAAGAATCTAATATACAGCTTCTAAAACACATACACATTGTCAAAAGCAGATTAAACAAAGCCTGCCAACAGCAGACTTCTATGTGTATTTAGTCAGAAATAACTCAATCTCTGCTCAGCAAAAGTTTCAAGTATGTGTGACATACTTGAAATAAAGGCAATTCCTTATCGCCTTTAGATGCAAAGTGTTGTTCAGCCTTAATAATTAATCACTTCCCCAATGCCTGTTTATTTTTCCTAATGGGGAAAAATCTAGAGAAAAGAATCATACAATTCCTTTTAGATGACAATGCTTTTACAATGCTTTTAGATGACCAGTTTAGCAAGGGAGTTTCTCTTTTTATTCAAGCCATCTTCTGATATGTAGCACAATCAATTCCACATGTGTTATTGTTTTGCATTGTATTTAGAGAGCTACAGAAAAGATTTGGAGTATTTAACACTCTAGAGGCCAAAAGAAGAAGGGGACAACAGAGAATGAGGAGGTTGGATGGAGTCACTGAAGCAGTAGGCATGAGCTTAAATTGACTCTGGAGGATGGTAGAGGACAGGAAGGCCCGGAGGAACATTGTCCATAGGGTCATGATGTGTCAGACTCGACTTTGTGACTAACAATAACAACAAACACTCTAGGATAATATTGCAATAGAGATCAGCAACTTGTTTCTCCGGGAGCAAAACTGAATATCATTTCATCTACCCACCCATACTCAAGTAGGTTGGAGATTCTTAAAATCACAACTAGGTCAATGGAATGTGTCTACCACCTCTACTTTTCTCTTCTGGGTGACCCTCACCAGCTTACAAGGTTATCAGAGTCAACATACAAATGAGTGGCCATTTAAATTGAACAAATAAATACATAAGATGTCCAGAGTTGGCTTTCCCAGGAACCAAATAGATTGTGGCAAAAGTTCTTAATGTTTTGCTGCTAGTTGTTTTGTTCCTTCACTTATTAAGCTGCATGGTTGGTAGAGAAAGATGCTCAGAAGGAATGCCCTGCTCTCCAAAGTTCCCAGACTATAAAGGAGATGGTGAAAGATTTTGTCCTTTCAAACTTACACCATTCTCTTAACTTAGCCTTCCAATAAAGAATTAGCTCATCTGGCCATTTTTCCTGTCTGATCTACTTGGGAAAGGTGACAATCCTTCTGGGATCTTTTTCCAGTCTACCATGCAGCTCTGGGTTTTCATGGTGATCTCCCATCCAAACACTAACCTGGATTGATCCTGTTTAGTTTTAAGAACATCAAGAATCAATTGGTGCTGCTATACTTCACAGTAAAGAACATGCAATTATCAAACCATTGTTTGCCATATGGAACTAGCTGCAGTTGTCAATGAAAGAGTTGTTCTTTCATCATAATTTTCCCCCTTCTCTTTATAGCAGAAGCTCTGTCAGGACTGGATAAAAAGAAATAAATGGGGTACTAATTGTTTTCCTCTTTTCTGTTTTGTTTTTCTTATTATCTCTACAACCTCTTTTTCATTATGTCCCTTTTACCAAGCAAAGCAACTAACATTTAGTTCTTTTTTCCTTCCAGTTTAATCCTCATGTGTTCATACAGATAAATCTTGTATAATTAGCCTTAGCTTTGGGGAAATTGTTATGCCTGAAGGGAATGAAATGATGCATTGCTCTCAAGTGAAAGAAACTTAAGCAGCTGCATCAAAGCACAAATATATTACTCAGTAATCCATAGCAAAAGGACAAGTCTTCCATTTTGACTATCATCAGGTAGAGGAACCACAGCAAAGATAGAATAAGGTCACAAAGAAGAATACCACATATATTTAATTATTTTTCATAATTCTCCAGTAGATAGCAGTGGCGATGACATCATTTTTTTCTGAATGTTCAATGCTGGTTCATAAACTTCATTAAGTCATACAGTGATTTGTTTGGATTTGGCTTATCATGGTTTGTGAATTCTGCCATTACGGGTTTGCAAATCCTGCTTTCTGACTGAAAGGGTAAAATACCATCATTCTTTATTCATGGCACACCATAATGTGTGAGCCAGTGAGCTTATGCAAAGGTAAGTGAGGAGGAGTAATCACTGACAGCATGATTATTTAAGCTATTATATGCAACTGAATCTCAGAGAAACCATATATCTCAAAACTTTAAAAATGTCATGGGAAATATGATCACCCGATGATCCTAAAAAGGATTTCAGTGTAACAGAGCTTGAAAAATGCCTAATGTTTGTTTTAACACCATGATACTGAATTATTATTCTGCTAACTTCTTTTCAAGCGGGTTTTTTTCTGTTTTGGAATAGCAATTAATAGCAAAGCAGCAAAAACAAAAAATAAATTAAAATGTAAACATCCAAGCAATTATTGGTTTCTCTGTACAGAAATATGTTGCTAGAATAATAGGCCTGCAGTTTAGAAAACTGGCTGGCGTTTGGCTGTGAACTGAGAAATTTATTCTTGAGCATGATCAACAGTAATCACATAAATCCCAATGATGCCAAAATGAGCAATGACATCATCTTACAAATGCCACCATTAACTACTTGTTCAGATATCCAATGCAAGAGTCTATGTCCCGGTATTTGGTTGATGATGTCATTATACATGTGTCATCATTTGCCTTATCTTGCCTCCAGCACACTTATAGGTAAACTTGATTGTCAGTATTCAGCTTTTACTAATATTATTTTAGTTTTCACCAGCCAAAAGACTGGCCAATGTGTAATGTGACACCAAAAAATGCATTGCTGGTTTCTCATAGCTTTCTGATGTATAAATAAGAATAAAATACTTAATGGTTAATTAATAATTAATGCAACAGACAAGAATGACTTTGACTAAGTTGAAATAGCTGATTCCACCAGTATAACAACTGGTTCAGTGACCGCACGCTTTGTGCACGGACACATGCTTTGTGCAATGCGCTCGGCATTACAAATAGCTCTAAAACTAACCTTCCGCAGCAGTTCCTATGAAGAAAACAGCTGAGGCGTGGCAAACTGCTATGCTGCATAAATCAGCTGTGCTCTAAACAAAGGAAGGAAAGGACAGGAAAGAGCAGGGGTGGGAAGGTGGGCCCATATGCTCGTCGCAGTAAACCGGTTCAGAAACAGCTGATCTTTGGAACAAGGGGTTCCCTTGAACCAGTCCGAATCGGTAGAATCCCACCCCTGAAAATAATGTCTTGTGGGGGTGTTTTTTTCACCATGGGGACCATACTATGGTTCTTTTCATCACCTAACAAAAGAAGCATTATAGTCCACATTGTGTTTAGAATGAAGAGTCCAAATAGCTGTCTGGATTTACAGTTAGAACAGAAGGCAAGGGCACATCAGAACTCATCAAATCTTATTGTGTAAACTAAAACTGAATGTCACTTATACTTGATGTAAGTACCAAGGAAGAAATTTCACTCATATTTTTTTTTCTGCTAAGGAAGGTCCAATGCCCAATATGGAATAATTCAGTGTAGAAGATTCTTCATTGAAAAGATGTTATTACAATGTTTCCTTTACCTTCCCACAGATTTTACAAACTAGCACTGTGCTTCACCTTTTTTTAACCCTTCCATCTCTTCTTTCCCTGACCACCTGGGGTTAGGGTAAATAAGGGAGGTAATTTCAAATCAAATAATTAAAAAGGGGGATTATTTTTTTGATCTGTCAGTACACTGGTCTCAATCAGAATCAGTCTCCTGAAGCCTTGCAAGGGATTCAAGTTTAAAAAATTTTTTTTTAAAATAGACGTAGCTGCAGGTTGTGGATGTATTAAAATTTAGCCCTGGGTTTCAAATTCCATATAGTATTTAAACAATACAGCCAAAAGACAAACAGAGGTAGATGCAAGCATTTCGTATTGACTCATCAATACCTGCATTACAATAACATGGTTAAAATCACCCTCAAATGTAAGACCTAGCAAAGGCATCTTGCTAGATTTTATCTTTGAGGCTGATTTTAACCATGTTATTGTAATGTAGGTACTGATAAGTCAATATGAAATGCTTGCATCTACCTCTGTTCATCTTTTGGCTGTATTGTTTAAATTATTAAAAGGGACTAATTGTTTTAAATTTTATACAGTATGTTGGACCCAAAAAGGAATGGCCTGTTAGTCATCACCAAATGTACTTGCAGAGATAATATTCTATCCAGAAATGATATCATATGGGTCTGTCAGTTTTCTATTAGCTACAGTTAAAACTGAAAAGCCTTACAACAAGGAAGTAGGAAGCCTCAGCTATACTAATGGATGATCAATCCCAAACGTTTTGGGATTGCTTTTTGAAAGGCAATTGGACTTTGTTTTTCCTTGAAGATGTTTCGCTTCTTATCCAAAAAAATTCTTCAATTCTAAACAAGCTTCTTGGATGAGAAGTAAAACATCTTCAAAGAAAAAACAGGGTCCAGTTGCCTTTTGAAAAAGCAACTTTGGGACAACCATTACTTGCATGACCGAACATCTCTATAGACAATGGATGTCAAGTAATGCATCATTCATCCATGATCTGTTAGTGCAGGGGTGTCAAACTTGTGTCGTCACATTGTCATCACATGACATATCGTGACTTTTTTCCCCTTCACTAAAATGGGGGTGGGGGTGGCCAGCATGTGATGCATCCAGATCACAGGCTGTGAGTTTGACACCCCTGTGTTAGTTGATGGGCAGGTCATCCTCTGGTTTAGGAATGCTGATGATCCCTAACTGTACAGTAAAACCTCTGGTCATGACCATAATTTGTTCCATAACTTTGGTTGCAACCTGATTTGGCTGTGACCCAAACCTAATTTTGGAAATTTGGTGCTTACAAAAAAAAAAAAAAAAAATGGCGGGAAAGGGGAAATCAGCTGTGAAAAAAAAATGTGATTTTTTTTTTGGTCAGAACCTGATTTGATTGTGGTCAGAAGCATTCGTAACCAGAGGTTCTACTGTATATCTTTATCCAAGCTTGCAGAAGATGTTGGCAGGAAGATAGGTAATGGGTTGGAATGAAACAGGCTAAAGTTGAACATAGAGAAAACAGAATGGTTCTTGGACCTTACCATTCTTGCCTCTTGATCTGAAACAGCAGATCCATGACAACAGATTGTAAACATGTAGATAGACATGTAGATAGACAGTTGGACACCATGACCAGGTGAGCCTTTGTACAACTCTGACTGATGCATTGTTTGGAGCCCTAATTTAACTATAAGTCTTTTCTGGTTTTAAAGCACTACATCAAAAAGCACAAAGCTCCTTGCAGGACCATCTTTTAATCCACTTTCAACCCAATCAACTAATATGTTTGATAAGAACATGCTAGTGATACTTCTATGCTACATTGGGAGATGTGTAGGCATTGCTTTTCCTTTTACTGCATTGTGCTCTAGCACAGACTCTCTCTTGATCTGTCAGCATCCACATGGTTGGCTTCTCACAAATCACTAAAAACAGAATTATTCCAGATTTTGGGCAACAACTAGTGCCACAAATTTTATTGATTCTGTATTTTTAAATGTTAACTGTTGACAACTTATCTTCATTTAATTTTATCTGGGTATTATGGATACTTCATTGTATTGCTTTAAACTGTGGTTTTTATTTTTATTTAATATACCATGGATGTTTTAGTGCATTGTTAATGGATGTGTTATAAATTACCAAAGAGCTCTCTTATATATGGTGGAGCATGCATGCATGAACAAATGCTATTTGTGGAGGGCGGAGCTGGCGTTGTGGTGGTTGGATGGGAGATCTTGATTCTCCAAGATCACTGTCGATATCTCAGCTGCTGGTCAGTCCCCACGGATCTAAACTGTCCCGTAGATATGGTGATTGACAAGGGCACGTCCTATTGATCCCAAGGGCATCGCAAAGCCCCTGGTTGATCCAGGGAAAGCCCTTTTTGCCGGCGGTGGAGAGGCAGCTTTCCAAGCTGCTGAAGCTGGGACAGCTTCAGAATGGAAGAGATTGGAAGAAAGTGTATCAGTTTGGTGAGATGAACTTTTACTTATTATTTATTGGAGAGAACACCCTGAAAAAAAAAACCAAAAAAAAAAAAAAAAAAAAAAAAAACCAAAAAAAAACCACCCCCACAAATCCACCCTAAAAATTAAAAAAAAAAAAAAAAAAAAAAACAAAAAACCCAACCCCCTCAAAAAATAAAAAAAAAAAAAAAAAAAAAAAAAAAACAACAAAAAAAACAAAAAAAAAAAAAAAAAAAATCAAAAAAATTAAAGTGGACTAAAAGTGAAGATGAAAGAGTTTAAGTGGCGTGTCAAAGTGTAAGTTTTTTTTTTCCCCTTTTTATTGGAATTATGAACTTGGCAAAGCTGTTTAACTTTAAGCTGGACTGGTACTTTTTAATCTTTTTATTTCTGTTTGTATTTCTTTCTCCTTTTTTTAAACAATCCTTTTGAAAATTCTTTTCTGATTAAGACTCTTCTGCTTGATTTAAGATTTATTTTCTCCCTTTAAAAAAAGTGGGGGGGGAGATTTTACTTTTTTTTTCTTTTAGTTTCTGGCTGTAGATTGAGGAGGGGGAAGTGAAAGTGAAGGAAAGTAAGTAGCACTGCTGCCCAGAAGCTTGGATACATTGTTTCTTTTTTCTTTCACTAATTTGTGTTACAGTCAAGGACTCTGAGTTGTGTATTGGAAAAGATAGACATGAGCATGGCAGTTTGTTTATTCGGGTGCTCATTTCTGAACAGATAGCTGGAGTCTGGAGTTGAAGTTGAAAGAAAAAAGATTGAAGTGACCTTGAAAAACTCCGAGCTGATATATTTGGCGGCAGAGACTTGTTTTATATTAGAATTGCTTTTTACCTTTTGCCTTCCTTTCTTACCCCCCCACTAGTTGGGCTTTTTTTTTCTCTTTAATTGGATTTTGACTTTTTAATACAGGAACCAGAATGTAAATCTTTTTGTTTATTAAGAAGAACATATAGAATATTTTTCTTTCTCTTTTTTCCCCTTTTTATCCTTGATTTTTTACTTTTTACATTTACCATTGTAACTAATTCGATTAAGGTATACAAATGCCTGAAGACTTTCTTTTTCCTTTTTTCCTTTGGAGTGGCAACTGTTTACCTTCATCTTTTTTTCCCTTTTTTTCTTTTTTCCCTCTTTTTTTCTTTTTCTCTCTCTCTCTTTCTTTACAGATAAGCATTATAAGATGAGTAGAAAGACAACAGCTCCAGCTTCTTTGATACCAACCCCCTCACCATCTGGAGGACAATGATCTATAAAGACAATATTATAACAGGAAAAAGAGAAAGAGAAGGAAGTGACATTACAGATGATTATGCAAGGAATCCAGAAGACTCAGCAAAAAATAGAAAAGACAGATGAGAGAGTGGAAAATATTCAACAGATGATGATGAAATATGAAGACAGATTTTAAACAATTGAAGATGAAGATATACAAAGAGATAAGAACATTGGAGACATTGACATTCAATTGAGCGATGTCGAGAAGGGCAGATGGGAAATAGATAAATCAGAATTTTATCTAAGATTTCAAAATATAGAAGAAGGAAAAAGTGTAAACCTTGCTGAAATAATGGCAGAAATATTGGCAGAAGCACTGGAAACAGCCAAAGAAAAGATGATGGATGGGATGGATGAAGTGTTTTGTGTCTATACAAGATATGCAACAAGGAATAGACTACCAAGAGAAGTTCACATTAGATTTACTAAGAAGATTATTAAGACACAAATACTTCAGGTGGCGAGAGAGAAAACACTAAAATATAAAGACAAAGAAATTGTGGTGCTGAAACAGATACCAAGAAGAGTAAGAGAGATGAGAAGAGAATATTTATTCTTGACTAAAGAGTTACTTAAAAGAGGAGTAAACTACAGATGGTTGATGCCAGAAGGCCTCTTGTTCACTTGGCAGGAACAAAGACGCAGAATTGACATAGTTGAAAAAGCTGAGCTATTCTACTTAGAATACTTTAGAGGAAAAGAGGAAGAAGAAAGAAAGGAAGAGTCACTGACTGAATTTCAAGAGGAGTGGAAAGCAGTAATTGAAAAAGAAAAAGAAGAAGGTGCAGTAGGTGGTGAACCCAGAGAATAATGAGAATTGAGATCTACTAGAGCAATAAAACCCTCTTATAAAGCTTAACATGGATGAAAGAAAATTGATTACGATTAACATAAATGGACTTAATTTGGCTACTAAAAGAAGGAAAGTATTTCACAAATTTAAAAAAATTAAAATTTGACATAATCTGTTTACAAGAGGTACATATTAAAAAAAACATGAATATATACTAAAACAAGGAAAACTAGGGAAATTATTTACGTCTCTAGCATAATCCAAAAAAAGAGGTGTGGTATTATATATTAAAGAAACAATTTTGGCAGAACTAATCTACACAGATGATGATGGAAGGATTCTGATGCTGGAAATAATGGATAACAGTGTTAGAACACTTCTAATTGCAATTTATGCTCCGAATGATAAACAAGAAGAATTCTACAGAAAATTACACACAAAAATAATTGAATTGGACTATGTTAATATTTGTATGATGGGAGATTTTAATGGAATAATTAATGACCGGTTGGATTATAAAACACAGAAAACAACAAAGAAAGTTAGAAAGATACTACCAAAATCCTTCCTTTGAATAATAGAAGAATTTAACTTAAAAGATGCATGGAGAGAGAGAGAAATGCGGAAAGTAAGCAATATACTATTTATTCAAACAGGCATACATCCTGGTCTAGAATAGATATGATATGGATGTCAGCAGAATTATTGACTAATGTACGACAGATTGAAATAGAAACAAGCACTTGGGCAGATCATAATCCAGTGTCAGTTATTTGGAAAGGATACAAGAGGAGATCTAGATGGACTTTAAATAATATGATATTAAAAGAAAAAGACTTTAAACAGAAAATAGAGAAAGAACTTGTTGTCTTCTTCAAAGAAAATAGAAAAGAGGATACATCATTACAGAATCTCTGGGACACAATGAAGGCCTACACAAGAGGCTTGATAATAGATTATACTACAAGAAGAAACAGAAAACAGAAAAAGACATTTAAGACATTAGAGGATGACTATAAAAGATTGGAAAAAGACTTACAGAAGTCCCCCCCCAAAAAAGATATTAAAAATAAAATGGATATAATTAAACATAAAATGGGACTAATGGAAAAAGAAGAATTAGCACAAAAAATTAAAAATGCCAAACAGAATTACTTTGAAGATGCAAACAAACTGGGCAGATGGCTAGCTTATGAACTGAGAAAGGAAAGAGAACCAAGAAGGATTAGTCAATTAATAAATAAAGAAGGACAAGTTTGCTATGAAAATGAGGAGAAGAAAAAAATTATACAAGACTACTATTGAAAACTACTTTCAAGAGAATATTCAAGAAGAAAAAATTAAGCAATATCAGAAAGCGAACCTACCTCAGATAACTAAAAATATTGAAACAATGTTAGAAGGAAATATAACAATGATGGAATTAACAGAAACCTTTAAAAAACAGAATGTTGGGAAAGCACCAGGTCCAGATGGTTTTCCAGTGGAATTTTACAAGACTTTTTAGGAAATATTGAATCTTCATCTTTTAGAAGTTATGAATGAAGTTATGTTGAAGAAAAAAATACCAAAAACATGGTCAGAAGCATACATTACACAGAAGGAAGGTACAGACCTGCAGCAATTTAAAAATTATAGACCCATATCTCTATTGAACTCAGACTATAAAATATTTGCTTCAATTTTGGCAGAAAGACTAAAAAGATACTTAAATAATTTGATTTCTGCCAAAGAGACAAATCAAAGACAATGTGAGAATTATTTTGGATACTCTGGAATATTATGAAGCACACCCTGAGAAGCAAATGGCCTTGATGTTTCTAGATGAACAAAAAGCCTTTGACAATGTGAGTTGGTGATTTATTTTACTGCAATTGATACAAATGGGCTTTGGTAAAAAATTTATCCAAGCCATTGAAACAATATACCATGAATAAACGGCAAAGGTGATGGTGAATGGAGAATTAACAGAATCTATAGATATAAGAAAGGGGACAAGGCAAGGCTGTCCATTGTTGCCTCTGCTGTTTGTGTTAACATTGGAAGTGTTGAACAGGAATATTAGAGAAGAAAGAGAAATAAAAGGAATGAAAATTAAAAAGGAGAAATATAAATTGCAAGCTTTTGCAGACGACCTGGTATTTATATTAGAAGACCCATTGGAAACAGCACCCAAATTAATAGAAAAAATAGAAGAATATGGAAAAGTAGCAGGTTTGAGAATAAATAAAGACAAAACAAAGATATTAACAAAGAATATGTTAGCATGATGAAAGAAAGAGTTGGAAGAAATTTTAAAAATACAGGTCATGAACAAGGTTAAATATTTAGGGATACATATTACACAAAGATGTAGTACACTGAAGGAAGATAACTATGTTAAACTCAAACAGCAGATTGCGACAGATTTGATAAAATGGGAAAAACTGCAACTATCATTGATTGGGAGAATATCCACAATTAAGATGAATATATTGCCTAGAGTTTTATATTTATTCCATACAATTCCTATTCGACTAAAGAAAGAGTTTTTTGAAGATTTAAATAGAATTGTGTTGAAATATATTTGGCAGGGTAAAAAAGCAAAAATAAAATTAAAACTGTTACAAGATGCCAGAATAAGAGGAGGGTTTGCCTTGCCCAATTGGGAGCTATATTACCAGGTGTCAAGTTTGATGTGGGTAAAGGAATGGATAACACTAAGGAACAGTAGATTACTGACTTTAGAAGGCCATGACTTGCTGTTGGGATGGCATGCCTTTCTTTGGTATAAGGGAACTAAAACACAGGGGTATTTTAGAAGACATTACATTTGAGAGGCATTCTTTTTGAACTGGGAAAGATAAAAAGACAATATTACTTAAAAATTCCAACATGGATATCAACTATTGAAGTTTTTTGTTATCCAATAATATATAAAAAGGAACAAACAGTTAGATATGGGGAGATATTGAATGAAAAGGTTGAACTTAAAACTATGCAAGCTTGGAAGAACAAGGTGTAAAAATGAATTGGTTTTCATATTTGCAAATACAATCTAGGTTTGATAAAGACTCTAAAGCAGAAGGTATTTATGATAAGTTGACTGATTTAGATAAAATTTTGATGGGTACTGATGAAAAGGTAATTAAAATACTTTACGGACATCTATTAGAATTTAAATTGGAGGAGGAACAAGTTAAAGAAACGATGATTGCTTGGGGGGGGAATTTTGGATATGGGATTGATTTAGAAAAACGGCAAAAATTGTGGTCTCAAAATTATAAAATTACAATGTCAACTGCATATAAAGAAATTTGTATAAGATGTTTTACAGGTGGCACCTACCCCCAATGAGACTTGCGAGAATGTTTAAGAAAACATCAGATAAATGCTGGAAACGCCATCAGATACCTGGTTCATATTACCATATGGACATGTTCGGACACAAGGAAATATTGGACTAAAATCCACACATGGTTGGAAAAAAAATGATAAAACAACATATAGACTTTAAACCAGAGATCTTTTTTTGGGAGTCATGCCAGACATATACAATAAAGAATTGAAATATTTGATTGTAAATGTTTTAAAAGCGGCTAGAATTGTATTTGCGAAGAACTGGAAAAATGTCAAAATACCTATGCAGGAGGAAGTTATTAAAAAAATTATGGACTGTGCTGAAATGAGTAAACTGACATTTGAAATTAGAGAACAAGAAGACAAGCAATTTTATATGATATGGGATTTGTTTTATCAATGGTTGGATAAAAAGACATGGTAAGGTAACAGAATAGATAATTTTGTTATAGAAGTTTAATAGACTGATACAAAATACAGTATAATGTAGACATATATAATCATTGGATGACAGCATAATATTGTGGTAACATATTTTATTGATCATTTTCTGTAAGTCCTTTGTACAACTATTAGCATAGATCTAGGGATATGCAGGCATTCTTGGTGGGGGTAGGAGTACCTTTGCAATGAGTGTCTCATCCTGTTATGATCTGCAGGTTTAGAAGGAACAGGAAAATAGGTAAAAGTTCAAGGTACACAGTTGTGCTTTCTCATGGGACTTTCCAGACTTTCCCATGGGACTTTCCGTATCTGTATGTTCTCATGCTGTTGAGGTAACATCCTGTTGAGGTCATTGTTTTCTGAATATGCATACTGTACTTTTGCTTGTTGTTTTTCTCAATAAATACTGCTACCTGAGTTCACTCAGGGCTGGCATTTTCTCAGACATTTTCCCTGTGTCTCATTTCGAATGCCAGACCACCACATAATATAATATTGATGGAATAAATAGCAGGATAATTAATAATTGATAAATAGATAAGCATATGTTAGTTTGACAATGTGAGATTGATATAAATTGTGAATAATGATTATGAAAGGATCACACAAAAGATTCTAAACCAACTGACACACTGTATGTACAAAATGGAAGATGGTTTTATGTTTTTTTATGTATTGTCTTTGTATGTTTGTCTTAAAATAAAAAATATATATAATAATAAAAAAAAACCAAATGCTATTTGTGACTTACAATCCCAAAGGTAGGTAACAAGATGGATGTTTTTTTTTAAAAAAAAACCTGCTTTGTGTGAAAAAAGGGGAGAGGGGCAATATAAGGCTGCTGTTATGCTGAATTGGAGAAATGGCAGGGAAGTTATCCAGAATTGATTTGGGTTATAATGAAGTCAGATCCCACTGACTAATTAGGATGAAGAAGAAATTGTTTGGTTTGCATTTCCTGTGTCCTTGTGCTATACAATTGGTTCTACTATTATGGGCAACCTGCAGCCCCTGAATTTCAAACAAATCAGTTCAGACCATTGATCAGTGCAATCTAATTAGTTCAAACTACTGACAGGTACAATTACTTGTAACTTAGTACTTGCAGAGAGGGAGGAAAGAAATTGTAGAGTTCCAGAAGAAGGCTGTCAGTAAACCCACAAGATTGTCTTCACCCAGTTCAGACCTACCCAGTCTGTTAAAGTCCTGTTCATTAATTTGCAGTACTTTACCGATTACTTATAAGAGAATATAGTTTTCAACTGAAGAAACATTGCTCATGAAACAATTAATTATGCTGTGATTATCACATTTTTCCAAATGTTTTGATGCAGTTTTGCAAACCATAACACATGCAAAAGTACACATTGCTGAAAATAATGTGTTTCTATAACATGCTTGCATTATCTATTATGAAAACTGTGTATAAAATCCATGCATTAAGCAAAGTATACACAAATACAAGCATAATATTCAGATTTTTTTTAAACAAACTTTATTCAGTTTTTCACATTAAAAACAAAAATCTCTTTTTAATGGACAACATGTTTCGGGTCATACACATATGACAGCAATTATACATTGATATATGCATACTTAATTCTATTACCTTTTCCATTCCAAATTTTCAGGAAGGAGAGAAACAAACACATTAATTTTAGCCTCTTTCATTAATCTCAAACAAAACATCTTTTTGTTTCATTTCAATTATTTCAAATATAATCCTTTAATATTTATTTTAAAAATAAAGATAAACAATATGTGTTTGCCTAATAATAATAATAATAAAAGTTACCAATGTCTCTCCTTGCTTTTAATAGTCTATATTAACTTATTAATTTAGTTGGTTCTTTAGTCTGTCATATTCCCTTTCCATTGCACATTCTTTTTATAAATTCTAGATTAATACAAATTTTAACACTAAAAAGAAAAACAAGTATAGGTTTCCCCCCTTTTTCTGTTTTGAGTGTGACACTTCAATGATTAAAATATACCTTTATTCCTTCATCTTAATTCCCAATAAACCATTATTTTTAAGAAGTTACAATAATAATCATAACATCTTTTCACTTGGATTCCACAGCATATTTCCCCCCCTTGATTTTTAATAAGAGTTATCAGTATCTATATTACCCTATTTTCTAAATATTTTTAATTGCAGAAATATTCTTATTACCCCTTATCACCCTGCAGAACCCCCTTTGTAATTCATCAACCATTATCTCTAAAAAAACAATTTCTTTTCAACATTTTACTATTTCCGTATTTCTTTATTTCATGCACCTGTTTCTTACTGCTTCTCCTCCCCCTCTTTTCCCCATATCTTTTCTCATTCCAGTTTATATCCCTCTCTTTCTTAATATCTTCCTTTCCCCTTTTCTGCTGGGTCTTTCTGCCTTTCCCGACTTCACCTTTTGATTGCCTTCTTAAATCTCAACTTTTTAACCTTCCTTCTTTCCCCACTTCTTTGTAGTGTTTTTTGTGTTAATTGTCTATTTAAAATGTCTTCTCCTTGAATCGACTCCTCCTCCTCTGAAGCTCTTTCTTCTTGTTCTTCAATCCCCATTTCCATTTTTTCTAACACAGAGCAAAGTGATTCGCCTCTTTCCTGTAGTAATTCTCTCATATTTTTAAGTTCCATTTTTAATTCCCAAAGAGATATCATCATTACACACTCTTATATTTTTTGATCATTAAAGTCCAAAAAAAAAAAAAAAAACACTTTTACTTTCCTTCTTTCTTCTTTCAATTTTCTAAAGTTCTCAATTATTCCAGCCCAGGGTCTATACCAAAAACATCAATCAAGCCCACAGTCAGTCTTTCCTTGCTTTTTTCTTTATTCTGGTTCTGCTTTCATTTTCTAAGATTCTTACTTTGTTTCAATGTTTCTTTAATGTTATATCCACACAAGTTCATTCAGAAACAGGATGTTTTCCTTTTGTTTGAGCTCAAGTTTTTGTCAAAAGGTGGCACTCTCCATTATACAAAGTCTTCACCTTTTCCCTATTTTTTATTTAGGGTTTTTCGAACCTCAATATTTCAGCACAGTCCAGTCTCCAATTTGTAAACTTTATTATTATTATTTTTTGACAATCTTAAGTCCAGCTTTATTTTATGCCTGTTTATTCCCAAAATATTTTAGTCCAATTTAATTAAATCTTTAGTTCCAGCTCCTTCCTTTGCCTATTCAAAGCCCCGCTTAGCTGTCAAAAATATTTTATTTCTTTTTTTCCTGTCCCCTTGTAATTTCGCTGCTCACTTTTCTTTTCTTAAAAATTCCATGTTACCTTAATCCTGGGGTACTTTTGTTTAGTTGTATTGCCCAGTTGTCCCGGTTCAGATGTTATCCACCTCTTTCTTCCCTCCTGCACAAATCTTAATCCAGCTGAGTCCTCCTCTTTGGGGTGGCAATTTTAAACCATTACTACAGTCGTCTTCTGGAGGAAGAAGACCAAGCCCGGGGGGGAGATGTGGCTCCCCTCAACCTGGCTTGTGGCTTCTCCTTACTCCGCTGCCCCTCCAAGGCAGCTTCAGCCCCTAATCGTAATGATTGGGGCTCTCCAACGAAAGAGTATGGACCATAGCTGCAGAGAGTCACGATCTATGGTCTGTCAGTGAGGAGGCTTCGCCTTCTTCCAATATTCAGATTTGTTTTAAATGCACAAACAAAACAAATGTCAGAAATGGGATGCAGTGAAATTAAATCAACTGAGCATGAGCTTGATCAATTTGTCTAATTTAGGTCTGAAAATCCAGGTGAACTTCTAATGAGTTTTTAATTAAAAGTAAACAATAAAAAAAGGAAATGAATAATTTGAAAACAATTGCTTGTTGATTCCTCATAACCTCGTTTTTCTTTTTCCAGGAGGTCAAAAAACATCAAGAGGACAAATTGAACCTCATCCATTTTTATGAGTGGACAGCATTTAAAAAGGGATGGGGCTTCAATTACATGGTTGGGGGTGCCATCTTGACTTAATTTCCTCTACCATAAAGTCTTCCTTTAATGTACCATGAAAATTAGTTTTGTCTAAGGACCTTAGCCTTCAGATAACTATTACACAAGACTAGTCTAATTTCATTTTATTTATTTTATTTATTTATTTTATTTAATTAATTTGTCAATCACTTACAAGATAATGGCTATAAATATAAACATGAGTAAGAATACAGGAAATAAGTATGAATAAATGGGGACAATAGGACAGGGACGGTAGTCACGACTGTGCACTTATGCACGCCCCTTACAAACCCCTTAGGAATGGGGTGAAGTCAATAGTGGATAGTTTAAGGTTAAAGGAGTGGGGGTTAGAGGATGTAACAACAGAGCCAGGTAGTGCATTCTAGGCATAGACTACTCTGTTGCTGAAGTCGTACTTTCTGCAATCAAGCTTGGAGAAGTTAACATTGAGTTTGTATCTGTTGTGTGCTCTTGTATTGTTGTGGTTGAAGCTGAAGTAGTCATTTGACTGGTAGGACATCGTAGCAGATAATTTTGTGTACTACACTTCAGTCAAACACCACAGGAAGTGATGATTTATTCATCTTGATTGGATTCCTATGTTTTCATGACATCCAGAGTACTGATCAATCCTAGGAGGTGGCAGAAACTGAGAAATGTTGGTAAATCATTTAATAAGGTGATGGTTGGTGATGAATATGCCCATTTAAACAGATCTCAATTCTCTAGACTTTGTCAACAATATCTCTGCAATGTAGCTGAAATATAACTTCTCTATTCCTCACAATTAATTGGGATTGCTAGCTGGGATTATTAGAACCACCGATTCCCAGCCTTAAAAAGGAATGAGGAATATGGTCTTCTGGAAATATTATTGACAGATCAGTTGACAATCACCTACAACTTGAACACTTGAGAGTAAAGGATGGGTAAGGCTGGGCAATATGGGTGCAAACATAGCTGATGTACACAAACCAAGGTTATAACAGTTTGTACTTGAATGAGCAATATTGTCTGACAGATCAGAACAAACAATGCCTGAAAAAACTATTCTCAAAGCTTGCAGATGTTGCAACCATTTAAATGATATTATGTATTTCTAAATTGGGTTTTCTTATTCTTCCTACTGTCAGGTTTGACAGTTTTTATAGACATTTCAGTGACAGAAATGTCAGATATAAGTATATCAGATATAATATGTAAGACAGCTCTGTCTTACATATTGGCAAAAAAAATCAGAAAATAAAATACAAGCTGAATAGTCAAGATCTTGTTGATGACCCAAGCTCTGTAAAGGACCTTGGAATACTCACCTCTAATGATCTAAGTGCTAGAGCCCACTGCAACTACATAGCCAAAAAGGCATTAAGAGTTGTTAACCTAATCCTACGTAGCTTTTTCTCTGGTAATATCACACTACTAACCAGAGCATACAAAACATTTGCTAGATCAATACTCGAATACAGTTCATCAGTCTGGAACCCACATTACGTATCTGATATTAGCACAATTGAGAAAGTCCAGAAATATTTCACAAGAAGAGTTCTCCACTCCTCTACTCGTTGTAGAATACCTTATGCCACCAGACTTGAAATTCTAGAACTAGAAAACCTTGAATTACGCCGTCTTTGGTCTGATTTAAGCATGGTATATAAAATCATACATTGCAATGTCCTACCTGTCAATGAATACTTCAGCTTCAACCATAACAACACAAGAGCACACAATAGATACAAACTCAAAGTTAACCGCACCAAACTTGATTGCAGGAAATACGACTTCAGCAATAGAGTGGTCAATGTCTGGAATACTCTACCCGACTCTGTAGTTTCTTCCCAAACCCCAAAAACTTTAACCTTAGACTGTCTACTATTGACCTCACCCCTTTCCTAAGAGGTCTGTAGGGGCGTGCATAAGCGCACCAACGTGCCTATCGTACCTGTCCTATTGTTTCTCTTATTCTTCTTTTATTTTTCTTATATGTACCCATTTCATGTATTCACAACTATGTATACACTTATACTTATTATCTTGTAAACAATTGGCAAATCAAATAAATAAAATAAATAAATAAATAAATTCATGCTGTTATATATATTAAAAATGCACTCCAAGGTATAATACTTACCCAATTTACCCATTATAGCCAGATAACAAGATCCAAAAAGTAGATGGCATAAGAATATGCAGTCTGCTAGTTCTCTTTAAGTGTTTACCTTTCCAGGTAATATTCAAACAGAAGACTAAAAGGAGATTCAGATTCAGATATGTGCAGTTGATTGGTTGACTGGTTTTCTAAGCAGCTTCTAGGCCCAATACATGAGATTACTCCAGGAAAAACCCATGATCTTTTCATACTATTTAACTTACTAAATTGTGACTTAATAATTAGAATGGCACCCCAATATGATCATGTATCTTGCTTACATCTATAGGTTTCCAGCTTCCTGATTCCAATGAGGAATATTTACTTCGCTCATGCTTCACTTCCTATCTTTTTCCATTGTGATATTGTTTCATTTTGGCTGATTGTTTTAAACTTTTTTTAACATATTTTATTGATTAAATTATTAAAGCACTGGACACAGTATGATCATCCTGATATTCCTTTTTGTCATACATGTTATATAACAAATAACAGATAATCAGAGTTGGAAGGGACCTTGTAGGACCTTATAGGCCCAAGCGGGAGACCCTACACTATTTCTGACAAATGGCAGTCCAATCTCTTCTTGAAAGTCTCAAGTGATGACACTCCCACAACTTCCGAGGGCAAGCTGTTCCATTGGTTGATTTCACTGTCAGAAAGTTTCTCCTTATTTCCAGGTTAAATATCTCCTTGTTCAGTTTCCATCCATTCTTCCTTGTCCGGCCTTTAGGTGCTTTAGAAAATAGCTTGACCCCTTCCTCTCAGTGGCAACCCCTCAAATATTGGAAGACTGCTATCATGTCTCCCCTGGTCCTTCTCTTCACTAGACTTAATCATGCCCAATTCCTGTAACCGTTCTTCATATGTTTTAGTATCCAGTCCCCTAATCATCCTGGTTGCTCTTCTCTGTACTTTTTCTAGAGTCTCAACATCTTTTTTATAGTGTGGTGACCAAAACTGGGTGCTCTAGGAGTGGTCTTACTAAGGCTTTATAGACTGGTATTAGTACCTCACTTGATCTCGATTGCATCCCTCTGTTAATACAATTTTGTTTTATGCAATATTCTAGGTATGGTCTTACTACCGTGTTTCTCACAAAATAAGGCCAGGCCTTATTTTTTTTTGATGCCCGAAAAAACGGCTAGGCCATCTTTTTTGGGGTGACTTAATTTCCTCCCCCACCTAGAGCAGCCCATACACATGTACCTCGCTGCGAGGCTGCTTCTATTGGCTGACGAAAGCTCCCCAAAGGCAGAATCCCCAGCTGCTTCAGGGCGTGGCGTGGCTGCCCATGTCCCCTCGCCTTTAGGCAGTCTGTTTCAGGTGATGGAAGCTCCCCAAGTGCAGTCACCAGCCACTTCGATCGGCCGGTAGAAGCGGCCTCGGGACGAGCACGCACACACACTCCCCTTGCCACGAGGCCGCTTCTATCGGCTGACAAAAGCTCCCCGAAGGCAGAGTCCCCAGCTGCTTTGGGGTGAGGCGTGGCTGCCTGTGTCCCCTCGCCTTTAGGCAGTCTCTTTTGGGTGATGGAAGCTCCCCAAGTGCAGTCACCAGCCATTTCGATCGGCCGGTAGAAGCGGCCTCGGGGCGAGTGCACACACACACTCCCCTTGCCGTGAGGCCCCTTCTATTGGCCGATGAAAGCTTCCTGAAGGCAGAGTCCCCAGCTGCTTCAGGGTGAGGTGTGGCTGCCCGTGTCCCCTCGTCATTAGGCAGTTTCTTTTGGGCGATGGAAGCTCCCCAAGTGCAGTCACCAGCCACTTCGATCGGCCAGTAGAAGACTATAACCCATCATTGATTTACAACCCGAACCCACCCTACAAGAATCCAGGGGGAGAACCCTCTACGTCAATACCTCCCCCCACCTCAGCAAATGCTGATGATTACTGGAGAAACTTGGCTGTACAGAGTGGAAAGCTAATTTTGCATGCCAATGGAGTTCGCTGATTCTCTGACAAGCCAAATGGCGAATATCTAGTTTGGAAGAAACTTTTCCTGTGCCCCATTCAGGCAGCACACCTGAAACCCGATGAGATAATCAGACACTTGATAGCATGGCTAGGGCCACAGTCTTCCAACATACCGAGGGGACTGTTGACACCCCACTTTGATGACCTAGCCGCAGTCCTACAGTTATGGAAAAGTCTTGATGAACTGTATGGCACCACCGAGGACATAGAAGCAACACTCCTGGGTAGCCTCAACAGTTTTCCTAAAATTCCTTTTGACAAGCTTTGCCGAATCATAGACCTTGCTAACATATTTGTCCAACTGAGAACGGCACAATGGGATCCCAATTTACTGACACTCGCCTGTCTGAATCACGTCGACACACAGAACAAAATTGCTCGAAAACTTCTGCAGGTGCTGATTGAAAAGTGGCTCCAGTTGACTGACACCTTCATGGCCAAGGGTCGCCACCGCTTTGTACCCTTCACACTTCTTGAAGAATTCATCTCCCACCAAGAGACAGTGTGCAACACATACTGAGCCCATGGACTCAGAGCTGTTAGCCCTCCTAATACCAGAAGATACAACAGCAACCATATATCACCCTCAGGCCCTATACATACTACCAGAGAAAGACCCTTCATGGTTGATCGTGACACCAAGATTGACTCCTCATCCACACACAGTTGGGGAGAGACCTCATCCCATCCACCCCAAGTTAGATCTCCCACTACAAGGAGAAACGAGTTCTGTCTTTTGCACAACACTCGTCACTTACTGAACAGCTGTACTGGGTTTGCAGCGAAATCACTGTCCCAACGAAAAGAATTGCTAAGAGAGTACCAATACTGCTACAAGTGTTGCGAATCCAAACATTCGCCCAAATATTGCACAACCAAAGTGCAATGTCACATCTGCTAAAGTGACCAGCACCCGACCGCGCTGCATCCAGATGCTGAGCCGCTATCGCAGATACCTCGTAATCTTTTGAATGGTATGCCAATGTGTTGTACCTTTATGTCTGTTGATGGCTGATGACTGAAGGCTAATAAGGCAAACAGAATCAATCTATCTATTTCAGCACATATCAATATTTTCTTTATCACCCCACCTTCATTGGGAATTTTTCTATCTTTTCATTTTTGGGCAAAAGTCATTCTTGCTGCTGCGATAATGCATACTATTAGATAAATCTCCTCTTTTCTATATCTTTCTGTCATAATTCCAAGTAAAAATATTTCCAGTTTATAATCTATTTTCTGCCCAGTCATCTCCTCTAACCACATCTGGATCTTATGCCAAAACTCCTGGATTTTCTTACAAGACCACCAGGCATGGTAATATGCTCCATGTTCTTGGGCACATTTCCAACATTTTGGTGACAGGTTTATAACTCTTATGGTAGATGTGAGCAACTTAATGGCATACATTTCACAAGGGCAAACTATTTTGCACCCACTGAAATTCATTATAGATTCATTTTATATTGCTATTTTCTGAGTATTATGTTTGGATATGATTTGTGTAAAATGAACAAGCATTTTCAAATACTCAAACAATTAATCTAGAACATATTACATTGAAAAGGATGCACAATAAAAGAAACTCTTCCAGGAGAGTTGTAACGATGGCATTGGTAAGCTAGACTTTTTAATTTGTTTTGTTAAAGTGATAACATTCCTACATGGTTTCAGATTCCCATTGGATTGCCTTGTAAAACCTAGATTCCTATTTTATGTTTACTTTGCAACTGGTTTCATGTGCCTTTCCAATTATATCCCACTATTTCTCACTGGATTTTATATAACTGACAAAGTGATTTACTGCCTTGCTTTACTTTTATAGTGTTGTCATCGTTACAAGTGCCATCCCCAATTTCATCCCTCCACCACATGTTTCAAAGTTGTTCATGAAGAGTAATTGCTCCGGGGTTCCTGGTAAAAGTTCTGCAAATGTGTTATCTTTACCAGACCCACCACACGGAAGAAAAAAAAAAAAAACGTAATTCCAGAACTAATTACAGAACTAAAATAAAATTGGTTGATTGTATAACAGTAAACAGGAACTTTGGTTAAATAATGTCACAAATACCTAGTGTGTATAGAAAGGGAAAAATAGAAGCTTGTTTTTTCCCCCGCCTGAATCAGTTTGACCCCATATTGCTGAGACCTACTAGTTATTTGATGGATTATGTAAACCACAGATCCCCAAACTGTTATGGTTTCAGAACAAATGACAGTTGTAAAACAGAATCAGCAGCTGTTTGTCTTTCCGCTGTCTTTCTGCCTGTCTGTGAATTCTCTCTCTCTCTCCCTCTCCCTCTCCCTCTCTCTCTCTCTCATCTATGATAAACAAAGAGAATCAGACTCAGATTCAAGCTGGAAGGGACTTTGGAGGTTCTCTACTCCAGCTCCTTGCTGAAGCAGGAGATCCTATACCATTTCAGACAAGTGACTATTCAGTCTCTTCTTAAAAATCTTTAGTGATGAAACACCCACAACATCTGCTGGCCAGCAGTTCTACTGGTTAATTATTCTCACTGTTAGGAAGTTTCTCCTTAATTCCAGGTTGCTTCTCTCCTTGATTAGTTAGGAAAGCTTTTGAATGTAAGAATTAAGACTATATTTCATTCTCAAAAGGTAAAGTAAAATCACGAGGCTTAAGTGAAATGACAATCCGTTTGCTCTATGATAAGTAGAGCAGAATCCTTAAGTTAAGTTCTTTCTGATATTCCAGTGTAGGGAAAAAACTATAGCATGGCTCCATGCTTTCTGCCTAGCCAATCACTAAGTTGATTCAAAACTGTCTAAAGCCCTTCCCAAATGTTTTATTCCACTTTAGGAGTACCCTATTTTATATGCATCCCTTTCATCCTTGATTGCTTTATTCTCTGCAGTATTTTGATAGTATCAGTGATAGTCTGTTAAGTCAAGAACCATCCTTACTCCAGGAGCTCATGTTCCATTCATATATCTCAGTGGGCATTCCTTCTGTTTCTGCTCGAATTGAATGAAGCAGCCTTCCTTTGTTTTTCCATCCATGCCCATAGCACTGCAAAACTCCTCTTCCTTCGACTTGACGTTTTAAACTTCTTTCAGTTGTAATGTAGGAACATTGTTATTTTGACATAAGCTTGATGATGGAAGGTAGGAACCAAACAACCGCCTGTTTTTCTGTTGCTTTGATTATCACAGCAACTGAGCTCCAGTAAAGAGAAAGAAGAAGTCTGCATTGGTATCACAGGAGATAACATGGGAAGTAATTGAGTAAACGTCTGGAAAAGCAAAAGAAAGATATGGAGATTAAGGGAGGAAATAACAATTCCTAAAAGGAAAAGGCAGCAGTAAACTGGCTCACATGGGAACCAGACCTGGAGGCTTGCCTTCTCTTTGTGGATAGGAAGATCAAAAAGCAGAATGAGATAGTCATAGTCAGAGCTGAGCACCAGCCCAGCCCCATTGTCAACCTCCTGCAATCTAGACTGGATTTTCTGAAAATGGCTTAAGAAACAGCTGGGAGCAGCAGGGGAGGGAAAGCCACTTAGATGGCCACACAAAATTGCCCTGAGAGACTGTTTTCTTGTTTTCCAGCACTAGGAAACAAAATTTGATGATTATGTCTGTAAAGAAGAGATAAAGCAGAAAGTAAACATTATAATGTACATGTTTCAGAGAGATTTGTATTACACAAATCCCCAGTTTTCTCTTCAACATTTCTGCTGGCTGATATTTCAATTCTTTTCTAAAACAAATATTCCCTGGCATGCTATTCCTTTGAACAAATTCCTTTAATAAAATAGACTTTGTTAGATCTGGAGGAGTGGGCGCAATAATGGAGACAAGGCATCGGGTAGTGACTCAACTCTTTAATAGTGACTTCAGAACAGAGCAAAACACTTGGGCAGCAGCAGCTCTTTTATAGAGCTGGCTGCTGCCGCAATAACCAATGGGAACGAGTTTAACTGCCCTTAGTCTTCCAATCAGGGATGGCCGCTGTCAGCCAATCAGGTTAGCCGAAGGCAGCCAATCATGATCGCTTACTTGTGGACCAATCAGAACTGCAGGTTTACAAGCCTGCAGCTGGAGCGGAGCTCGAAGAGTTTTTAATAATGAGTTTATTTAGTTAGTTCGTAACACCCCTCCCCCCTAGGTTCCGTCTGAGGGGTGGGGTGACGTATTCTCGCAAATAGGCAGGCCGTTTCACCTGCCTATTTGATTTCCGCTGTTCTACCGGTTTCCGTTCAGGTTCCGGTGGATCGTTTGTAGAACGGTGGTGACGACAGTTCCACTGTCTCGCTGGGTGAATCAAGGCTGTTTTCTTGGTTGTTTTCTGGGTTCTCTGGGCTTGCTTCCCTGACTGGGCTGCTATGTGGCGAGGCCATCCCCCGGCTCGGGCTTCCGTCGGGTGGTGAGTATCCCCTGGCTGGTTGTACAGTCTGCTGTGCTTCGCTGATTGGGTCCTCTGTTATTTCTATTTTGGCCCCCTCGTCTTCCCTCCCCCAGTTGGAAAATCAGGGGGTGAGAGAGAGTTAGGCGCCAAACGGGAACGAAGTTGGTCTATATGGCACTTCCACAGTTTGCCGTCATTAGTCTGCAAACGGTACGATCTGGGGCCTGTTAGCTGCGTGATGGTAGCGGGGACCCACAATGGGTCAGCCGAGAAGTTTTTCGCAAAAACTAAATCGCCTACCTTGAACGCACGACACTTGCTGCTGGAACCGCAAGGTTTTTCTGGCGTGTAGGTTGGGTGTAGGCGATCGAGGTGTGAGCGAAGTTTCCGGCCCATCAAGAGTTCGGCCGGGGTTCTGTTCGTGGTGCTGTGCGGCGTGATGTGTTGAAGAAGAAGCATCCTGTTTATCTTGTCGTCAATATCGCCATGTTCCATTTTGTGCAATGTTTTTTTAATGAATTGTACCATACGCTCGGCCCTGCCATTGGCCGCAGGGTGAGCCGGTGAAGTTAAGGCATGGCGGATGCCCCGGTCCGCTAGGTATTGCTCGAATGCAAGGGCAGTGAACTGGGGGCCATTATCCGAGACTAAAACGTCCGGCAGTCCGTGCGTAGCGAATAGTCTATTTAACTTTTTAACGACGGCTTCTGTTGTGGTGCTTTTCATTTTGTGGACTTCGAGCCAGTTTGAATAGGCATCCACTGTTATTAGAAAAGTGGGTCCCTTGGTGGGTCCCGCAAAATCAATGTGGATGCGGGACCAGGGGCCACGAGGTGGATCCCATTCAGCTGGAGGTGCCTTCGGTGGGGCAGTGAGGATTTCCTGGCACTTGTTGCATGTGGCCACCTAGGCTTCTATTTGTTTATCGATACCTGGCCACCACGTGTAACTTCTCGCTAATGCCTTCATCCGCACGATGCCTGGATGACCGTCGTGCAATAGTTTTAGGACACTGTGTTGTAATTTTTCAGGAATGATGACTCTGTCTCCCCACAAAATGCAGCCCTTCTGTGAGAACAGCTCCATCTGTCGGTTTTTAAATGGTGTGAAGATGTTGTCGGGTTCGTTGTCAGGCCAGCCTCATTCCACCCAGCTGAGGACCCGAGCCAATGTGGGGTCCTTCTTTGTTTCCGCTGCAATGTCTCGTGCAGTCAGGGGTGGCGAAGGGAGAGTTTCGATCTGGAGCGCAGTAAGGGTTGGAGCTGGATCGTCTATGGCTTCCGGCAGCGGAGAACGGCTCAAAGCGTCAGCGTGGGGAATGGCTTTCCCCGGGCGGTGTAGCAGTTGATAACCGTATGCGGCTAGAAACTCTGACCAACGGGTCATCCTTGGTGATAAGATGTGGGGAGTAGGCTTGTCCCCGCTAATATGCCAAGCAATGGCTTGTGGTCAGTTATTATAGTAAACGGTCGTCCATAGACATATTCATGAAAAGCGTTTAATAGCAGCTACAATAGCAAGAGCCTCTTTATCAAGTTGGCTATAGTTCCTTTCAGTCTTTGATAATGTTCGGGAAAAGAAAGCAATAGGTGCCTCATTGCCGTTTGGTAGAACATGGCTTAAAATGGCTCCCACCCCGAACGGTGAGGCGTCACATGTGACAGTTAAAGGCAAAGTCTCGTTATACTGCATTAATACAGCGTCGGAGGTCAAGAGATCTTTTACTTGCTGGAACGCTCATTCTTCCTGTTGTCCCCATACCCAGGAAGCTTTCTTGTCTAGCAGACGATGTAGGGGCTCAGCTACAGTCGCCTTCTGGGGCAAGAAGATATTATAAAAGTTAATGAGTCCCAGGAAGGCTTGGAGGTCCATTTTATTCCTAGGTCTGGGGGCATTTTTTATGGCTGTTAATTTTTTTTTCGGTAGGATGAATTCCCTTTTTATCAAGGAGGTACCCCAGGAATTCAACCCTCTCAGTACAAAGTTGACACTTGTCTTTCTTTACCTTTAACCCGGCGTTTTTGAATTTTTGGAGAACCGCTCTGAGTCGGGTCTCCAACACGTCTCTAGTGGGGGCAGCTATCAAGACATCATCGAAATAAGGCACGACCCCTTTTATGCCTTGCAGCAATCGCTCCATCAGGCTTTGAAAGATGCCTGGTGCTACACTCACGCCGAACTGGAGCCTATTACATTTAAACGCACCTCTGTGCGTGACGATAGTCTGGGCCTCAGCAGTCTCTGCATCTACGGGTAGTTGCTGGTATGCCTGGGCTAGGTCCAATTTTGCAAAGATCTTTCCGCCACCCAGGGCGTGAAGAAGATGTTGAAGCACCGGTACAGGATAAGCACTTTGCTGAAGCGCGTGGTTTAGGGTGGCTCGGTAATCCCCACAAATTCTTATCGATCCATCCGGTTTTATGGGTGTTACAATTGAGGTTTCCCAACGGGCGTGATCGATCGGTTCTAACACCCCTTGGGCTATCAATTTGTCCAATTGTTCATCAATCTTTGGCTTGAGTACGAAAGGCACTCAACGAGGCTTAAGGCGTATGGGCGCAACATCGGGGCTGAGGCTAAACGATATGGGGGACCCCTTGTACTTGCCTAGCTTCTCTGTGAATACGTCCTGGAACTCCTGGATGAGGGCGGCTTCCCAGTCACTGGTCCCGGTCTGGTGAATGCTGGCTAGTTCAATCCCCAATGGAGCGAACCACTGTAAGCCCAACAAACTGGGCCGGTCTCGATCGACGATAGTAAGAGGCAGAGTTGCGGTGTGGTCTTTAAAGGAGACCTGGACGTGGCGGGACCCGGCAACGGGAATTCGGTTTCCCTGGTAGTCCCTTAATATGACTTTCTGGGTGCTGAGGTCTTGACGACGGAAGTCAGGGATCAGCTGTTTGAAAGTCCTCCACGAGACCATTGATAGGGATGAACCCGAGTCTACTTCCATTACGCATGGACGATTCTCAATGGCGACCCTCACTTGGATCTTCCTTGCATCCAAGGATGAGGCGTGACCGATGGTGATGGTTTGATGCGTCTTTTCTCATCTAGCTGACGCAGCAGGCGCTCGATTTCTGTAGTGATAGTGGTTCCATTGGTGATTCAGGCGATCCCGGTTCACGGGCGGGCTGCCCGTAGCTTGGCGGGAGTTGTTCTCTCTACAGATTGGAGTTGACCCCCACTTGCTCCTGCAGACCTTGGCGATATGGCCCCTCTTTCCACAGGAACGGCAGAGTGTGTCGAGGAATTTGCAATCAGCTCGCAGGTGATTTGCCCCACAACCGGCGCATTGACGCAAAGGTTTTTGGCTCCGCTGGTCTTGCTGGTCGCGCGCTGACCGGAGTCAGTTGACCTCTTCTTCCTCACTATCCAATGGGGATTTGAGGTCTTCATGGTGCGCCGTTGTTGAGTGCTTTTCTGGGAAAGGCGAAGTATCATTGGCGAGTTGATGGAGCGGTGCATTGGTGCGGCGCATTCGAGCGGCCGACTTCCTGGTTGCCTCTGCTGCAGTAGCATCAGCGATGACATCTGCAAGATCGATGTCCCCTTTGGCCATGATCTTGCTCTGTGCCGTATGGTCATCTAATCGCAGAACTATACGGTCTCACATAGCTTCTTTGAGGTTTGAAAAACCACAGAGTCCACCCAGGTTCCGGAGGTCAGCGATGAAGTCTCCAACGCTCTCGCCTTTCCGTTGGTCCCTCTGGTAAAATTCGTGTCTTCTGATGAGGGTTGGCACCGCGGGTGCATAATGGGCCCGAAGAGTAGGAGCGAGGTTATCCCAATCCATTGATTTAACCTCTGCAGGCTTTGCAAGTGCCTTAGCCATTTTAAAAACGGCAGGCCCGCAATGGGTCAGGAAGACCGCTCGTTTCTTGCCAGGAGAAGCGTTCTTCAGGTTGTTGGTCTCCAAAAACATCTGGAACCTGTCCATATATGAGTCCCAGTCTTCGTTAGCCGGGTCAAATGGAGCGGGTGGTATGGCGCCGCTGGCCATCTTGCCGTTGTTGACGCTCTTTCAGCCACATGCTCTGTTCGGTGCACAGCGAGTGCTCAGTTGGCTCTATTGTCTCCGCATCCCACCTTCGTCGCCAGTGTTAGATCTGGAGGAGTGGGTGCAATAATGGAGACAAGGCATCGGGTAGTGATTCAACTCTTTAATAGTGACTTCAGAACAGAGCAAAACACTTGGGCAGCAGCAGCTCTTTTATAGAGCTGGCTGCTGCTGCAATAACCAATGGGAACGAGTTTAACCGCCCTTAGTCTTCCAATCAGGGATGGCCGCTGTCAGCCAATCAGGTTAGCCGAAGGCAGCCAATCATGATCGCTTACTTGCGGACCAATCAGAACTGCAGGTTTACGAGCCTGCAGTTGGAGCGGAGCTCGAAGAGTTTTTAATAATGAGTTTATTTAGTTAGTTCGTAACAGACTTGATACTAGGAGTTTTCTAGCAAGAGAGGATACAAATGGCCAGATTTTGTGTTTATTGTATATATTTTAAATGCTCCTAAAATGTTTTTTACAGAATGGGAATTTACAGAAATATTTCCTTTTTGTAAAAGGAATGGAATGATTGTGTGTTATATTTATCTTGATTTACCTCCCCATTACTTGTCTTCCTCTTCTGTTACAAGTTCCAAATTCTTTCCTTTTGATGTCCAAATCAGAGCAGCTGAAAAAAGAAAATATTATGAGGCATTGTCAATATTTATCTATATGTATTTAGATATTTAAATTGTGCCAAATTACATTTACATATGCATATAGGTCTTTCACAATTATACAGCCATTAAAATCTATCTCTTTTTTCTCTCCCTCTCTCTCACACACAAACAAACAAGCACAGAAGACACAAACCCACACAAAACACCTGTGGAGCCTCTCTAAACTCAACTGGGGACACTTAGCCTCCAAAAAACTGTCATTCCTGCATAGAGCATTAGAGGCAAAGAGATGGGCATAAAATGATCAGCACCTCCAATTGCATGTTGCTCCAATTGCATGTTGACTGTCAACCAGTCTGTCTAAAGAAGAAAAGTAATTGCTGAAGGTTGGTTCAGGTTTCCTTCACAGCTGAGAGAGGGCTGAATGGGAGAACAAGTCAGAGATCAGATGGTAGGAACATGCCCCATGGGATACTGGCAAAATCAATTGGGGCCACAAATTTATCAACCAAGCATATCATGCATATCAATGCATCCTATATTGCTCACACACAGTATCTGAATGTATACTAACTTCCACATCCTTGGGCTGCTTCAGCTAAGAGCTGTTGTGGCCCGCTGGCAGCTGACAGAGCTGGCAGAAGAGTTGGACAGTAGTGAGGAGGTTGGGGAGGAACCTGGGCCAGGTCTGGAGGCTGAGGAAGATCCAGAGGAGGGCGCTGCATCGGGGGCAGAGATGGGGCCAGGGCCAGGACAGGCTGCCTTCAAATTCAGACAGCAATGATGTGGGGGAGCTTATGGAACCGGATCCCAGCCTGCCCATGTGCAGAGCTAGCAGAAGACAAGAACAATTGAAAAAGCAGGGTCGACTCAGGAGTAAGGCCACACCTCAGAGATGATTGGCCCCTCCCATAGGACATAAAAGAGGAGGTGAGCTTTTGCAGGAAGCAATTAGTTCATTTGGTTGGTTCAAGCTTTGAAAAGTGCTATTTGACTCTGTGTCAAGTTTGACCTTGCCCTGCATCTAGCAATTAGTTCTCTGGCTGCATTCCAAGTGTGATAAGGTGGGTGTTTATAAACATACCCCTGACAGACTGTGTGTGAAGCCTGGCTGGCTGTGAATTAACATAATTCACAGCTGTGGAAATAAAAGAGGTTTTGTCAGGATTAAGATTGTGTTTTATGCTTTCTAAGGAAGCCTAGGTCAGAACAAGAGCATTCTTTCCCTCTCGCTCCAAGAACTTTACTCACAAGGGGAAGTGAATTCAGCATTAGAGAAGTTCTGCAGGTAAACAGACTTGCATTTGAAGCTCCTGCAAACTTCCCCATGGCTGGATTTCGCACCCCCTCCCCCAGCATTCTTTCTCTCTCACTCCAGGCACTTTACTCACAAGGGGAAGTGATACTTCTAGTGTCCATGAAGAATCCAGCCTTGGAACAGTTTTGCAGGTTAACGGACCGCTGCTCCACCCACAGTCATGTGTTTTCAAGTGGCTGCTTGAAAATGCATGGCTAGGGTGGGGGAGCAGTCCTCCTTTAAACTGGGGCAGCGAGTATCGGGTGGGCGGGGTAAGCAAGTAAGCAGAAACTGGGCGACCGGGTTGGAGGCATGGCCAGCTAGATGTTGCTACTAGTTCGGCAACCCACGCCAAATTCTTGCTATTGGTTCACCCGAGTAGGTGCGAACTGGCTGAATAGCACCTCTGTTGCTTTGGCTACAAAACCCCAACTATCTTTATTCCCCCACTCCCTATTTCCCAGCTCCAGTGTGGCAGCACTGAAGATTTAAAATGGCTTTGGTCAGGTCAGGGTTGACAAATAGAATAACATAGTTGGAAGGGATTGTAAATATCTTCTAATCAAAACCCCTGCTCAAGGAGGAAACCCTATACCAGTGATGGCAAACCTTTTTGTTGTGGTGTGCCGAAAGCGCACAAGTGCCGGCACCCACAATGCAATCCACCCTGCCCCCCCTGTGCATGCACGTGCAACACCCTCCCTTACCTGCACTGTGCATGCGCGTGCCTCCCAGCTGAATGTTGGCCTGATTGAGGCCGTTTCGCCCCCAAGGCTTGAGAGCCTCGGGAGGCCGAAAAATGGGCCTTCCAGAAATACCAGAAGTGCCCGTTTTCAGCCTCCGGAGGTCCTCTGGAGCCTGGGGAGACCATTTTTGCCCCTCCTGGAGGGTTGAGGGAAGCCTCTGGAGCCTCTGGAGGGTGAAAATGGGCCCTTTTCAGCACTTTTGGTATTTCCAGAAGGCCCATTTTTCGGCCTCCCAAGGCTGCAGAGGCTTCCCTTGAGGCTCTAGAAGGGTGAAAACAACTTCAAACGGGCCGAAACTCAGTTGGAGGCACTTGCATGCACAGTACAGGTAAGTTTGGCTGGGGCTCACATGCCTGCACAAATGGCTCTGCATGCGACTTGTGGCACGCATGCCATAGGTTCGCCATCATGGCCCTATACATTTCAGACAAATAGTTGTCCAATCTCTTCTTAAAAACTTCCAGTGTTGCAGCACCCACAATTTCTGGAGGCAAATTGTTCCACAGATTCATTGTTTTAACAGTCATGAATTTTTTCCTTAATTCTAGTTGGTTCTCTCCTTTGTTAGTTTCAATCCATTGCTTTTTGTCTTGCCTCGAGAATAGTTTGACTCTCTCTTCTTTGAGGCAAAACCTTAGATATTGAAACACTGCTATCATGCCACACCTAGTCGTTCCTTTCATTAAACTAGAGATACCCAGTTCCTGAAATCATTCTTCATATGTTTTAGCTTCCAGTCCTTAATCATCTTTGTTCTTCTTCTCTGCACTCTTTCTGGGGTCTCAAAATCTTTTCTATATCATGGCAACCAAAACTGGATGCAATATTCCAAGTGTGGTCTTACCAAGGCTTTATAAAGAGGAATTAATGCTTCACGTGATCTTGATTTTATCCTTCTGTCAATACAGTCTAGGACTGTGTTGGCTTTTTTTAGCAGTTGCAACACACAACTGACTCATACTTAAGTGACTGTCCACTAGGACTCAAAAATCCCTCTCTCCATTACTACTATTGAGTCAAGTACCTCCTATTCTATACCCGTGCATTTGGTTTTTCTTGCGTAAATGTAGAACTCTAATTTTCTCACCACTGAATGTTATTTTGTTACATAGAGCCCAGTGTTCAAGTCTGTCAAGATCCTCCTGTATCTTAAACCTATCTTCTGGAGTGTGGCTATTGCTGCCAGCTTGGAGTTGTCTGCAAATTTGATACATTCCCCTTCTAACACCTCATTTAAATAATTAAGGAAGATATTAAAGAGTACTGAACCTAAGACAGAACCTTGAGATACCCCATTGTATACTTCCCTCCATGTAGGGAAGTATGCAGTGGGGTGCCCAAGGCTCTGTCTTAGACGTTGGGAAGGGCTATACCAAGAAGTATAAGAAATGCACAAACTCTTCTGATACAAGCAGCATAGAAGCACTATCAATACCTGCTAGAATTAAGCACTATAGCGTATCCACAGCTTTAGCAAATGGTGATTGGTTTCAGATCATTTTCGCTCAAATAGATTGCCTTCAGAGAAAACAGGGATGGTGGAAAGTATAGCATGGTTTTTTGCTACAGAAAACCAGTGGTAGTGTTATCTGGAAATAGACGAAAATCGCCACTAACTGTTTTCATTGAACACAAAAGGTCTCTCAGGATATATTCGGAAAGAAATGGACTTATTTTTGACTTAATATGATTTGGGGAAGGCCAATCTGTTCATCCAATAATTTCAATTTGCAGATGTATAGTTTTATCACTTATATCTCAAAGCGTAGAGTTGCAGGTTTTACTTTAAAGGAAGCTCAAGTGATATCATAAATCAGAGGTTCAAATATATTCTGTAAGAGAAATTGCATGAATTCTACATTCTTTTGAATAATATCTTCCTATCAAGGATTCCTACAAATATCTATGATGTTATATATGTAGAAAAAAAATTATTTACACTATTTTCTTTGAATGTCCTGGTTGGCTTTCAAAAGTAAAAGATGTTATTGATATGATATGCATTTTGGACATTGTCTATTTCATTGACCCGGAGATTTATATGTCAAGTCTAGTAATAAGATATTTTGAAGAATTTTTGAATAGTTCCTCTTCTGCAATATCATATCATTATATTATGTATCAACTGACAAATAAATCCAAATAAAATGCTACAGAGAATTTCTATTGTGATTGCTTTATTACATATAGGAGTTTGGTCTATATTGTTCTTGAAAATGCATTTTTGCAGCATGTATAAAATGTTCATAAAAATGACTAAATTGTCAAGCCCGAAATTGACATAAGTGTAGCCATTTTAGTTTGTCTTAGTATATATTCTTTTTCTTACTTTCTCTGTGGTAGTCATGGGGGGAAGGGTTTCGGGCTTGACACATTCCTAAGGGGGGAGGAGTGGCGATAAAGAGAGTGTTTTGGCTAGGTGATCTTCTTTCCAGAAACGAGCTGAGCTGTTTGTGCTTGAGCCCCTTGAGGTGGAGATTTATGACATCAAGCAACGTTGAATTATTTCTGTTGAAGAATGTGACTTTTGGGGGTTGTTTCTAACTTGTAATATTGTGGGGTAATTCCGGGTTGTGTCCGATCCGGAATTACCATGGACTTTGCCAATTTGATGCTTTCCTAAATAAAAGAAATCTTTTTGAAAGATGGACTTTGTACTTTTCTTTTGAAATGGATTTCATCACTTGGAAACCTGACATAAATATACTCACAAAAGTAGAGAAGAAGAAAAAAACACAATAATTGCTACTCTTGGTTATTATGCTCCTCTTTATGAAGCCTGCCATTGTTATAACATGCAAGTGCTGATCTTGTAGAAACTTTTCTAAATCTGTTTTATATGAAACTTGGCAAGACTTTCATTAAAATCCATCAAGGAAACAAAAGGTATTGACTGACAACTGAAGGAGAAAGAGAAGTTGTTCACAATATCTAGCTGAAACTCTTATATCTCCTTGCCTGAAAATTGGCAGGCTTTTTTTTCCTTAATGCCATACTTATATTCTTGAAAACATCTTTTGGTTATTCCAAACAGAATAAACAATAATCCCTGATAGTAATGGTCAAGAGAAGATTTGGATGGATTCCAAATCTGAATGGAGGTCTTTCTAAAGTGAAGTGGCATGTTTTCCTATTCATAAAATTATAGTGCCAATCAAGTCTTATGTTAGGGCACCGTTCTTCTCAGTTATATGCAGTTCTCCTTCTGAGAAGTACACATCAAAGGGAATAAACCATAAGACTGTCCCCACATTTTATCATAAGAAGCATTTTATGCTAAATCTTTGTGAAGGAATAAGACTTGACTTATTTATTCTCAATAGTAGCTCTCAAGCTAATTTTCTGCACATGAAGAAGAGAATTCTACTCTTTTTTGACACACAGAGCAATCTGTTGTATAAAAGCACTTCACTAGGCAAGAAAATGCAGACTGAATTGTATTCCCAACTAAGCTGGAATTTAGTTTCTGAGGCCTTACCTAGTCTTCAACTGTGCTTGCTTCTATAGGAAACTTGTCAGTAATTCATCTAGAGTTTTTAGAATATTACTGATCATTGATTTGTCTCTTTTGAGAACACAGCTAGGGGGCGTGCATAAGCGCACCAACGTGCCTACCGTCCCTGTCCTATTGTTTCTCTTATTCTTCTTTTATTTTTCTTATATGTACCCATTTCATGTATTCACAACTATGTATACACTTATACTTATTATCTTGTAAACAATTGGCAAATCAAATAAATAAATAAATAAAATAAATCATGAGAAATATGAGGCTGCCAGGATGAATGCAGTTGGGTGTCAAATCTATCACCCCTTCATAATATGTGGAAAATATAACCTGTGTCCTGAGATAATTATTCTGTGAATTACTTTTTTCTCATGCTGCAATGTATGTGAGGGAACAAAACTGATCATATCTGTACTTGGGATACACTTATGGAGGTTAGGATTGCGGTTTATGACAATAGTTCTATTTTTCTCCTAATTATAGAGTCTCAAATTTTACATTGAGGCATTTTAATGTCATTTTTTGATGAAGGTATAATAGTTCTATTGCTTATTCTTAATAGTAGCTCTCAAGCTAATTTTATGCACACAGAGATACCACTGTCTTCTCATTTTTGGTAGACAGATCGGAATTTGCTATATAAACACTGACCCATATAAATTCCTTCCTCTCCCATTCATAATGACACATGGTAGATTTTTTTCTATACAGGCATGATTAATAGTACAATAACCTAAATGTGATTGTGTTTACAAATAATACTTACAAATAAATATTTTTAAGTGTAAGATGAGGGGGGTCAAACTATTTTCCAAAGCACCAAAAGGCAAGACAAGAAACAATGGTTGGAAACTAACCAAGGAGAGCAGGTTTGGGCTAGAAGACCTCCAAGGTCCCTTCCAACTCTATTATTCTATGTTCTAAGATTTTTTTTTAAATCGAAGGAAAGTTGAATATATGCGCTACCTGCTCCCTAATACTTTGGCAATTATGATTTTATGCATAAGAGATATGAGTAATTGATGACTAGAAAAAATGAAATGTCTTCACAATTATTTTATGAGATGGACTTACCCTATGAAAACAGTCATGTCAGTCAAATGTATTATCATTTTTATCAAAGATTAACTAAAGTTCTTTTCTGACCTTTCAAAATAATCTATCCAAATTTAAAGGATAAATATTGAGCATTAGAATAGATATACATCAGTGGGTTTAACCAGCCAGATTCCACCTGAGAATACTACTTTCATTTATTTTGTTTCTGAATTGTTCACCAAAAAATACAGGCTTTTTTTTTTTTTTTGCTATAAAGAACAGAAAAAGAAATATACTACTCTCATATTTCTGTCTCCTGCAACTCTCTAGACAATTTCTATTCAGAGGGAAATTATTAGAATATGCAGGGATCAGCCAGTGTGATTCAGGGATATGACCTGCACAGTGATGGGATTCAATTTTTTTTTACTACCGATTCTGTGGGTATGGCTTGGTGGGCATGGGTTGATGGGTGCGGCAGGGGAAGGGTACTGTAAAATCCCCATTCCCTCCCCACTCCACTAACCTGCTTTCCAGCTCCATTTTCCTGTACAGGGCGACAAAAGAAGACCCAGCTGACCATCTGGGACTTAGGAGGCAGAGAATAGATGGGGACCACTCAGAGTTGGTATTCCAAACTACTCAAAATTTCCACTACCAGTTCTCTGAACTACTCAAAATTTTTGCTACCGGTTCTCCAGAACTTGTCAGAACCTGCTGAATACCACCTCTGAACCTGCAACTCCAGAAATAACTGAGTCTGGTCCTGGTAATCCAATCCAAATTGCCTCCAGAATCAGGAATAAAATAATAAAAGCAGAGCAACACTCTCCCATAATCTAGCATGGGAAAAATGTTGTCACAGGGTAATAAAATCTTCCTCATATTACAGAAACTATTTAAGAGATTCCTTTAAAGCTTGATATTTTTATATGAGAGCTCATAGTGATGAAAGTTGCAGTAATAATAATGAAAAATGACTCTACCAAATTTCAGGAAGTTAAAGAATTTATGTGCAAAGGAAAGAGATTTCCCAAGGCATCATGATATTCCTTCTGAGCGCGCTGGAGCTGATGGTTGTGGTTATGGAGTCAGTGTAAAGAATTAGTTCTCTGGACTTTTCCATAAAATCACTGAGTTACACATCATTGTGCAGAGACCTTCATGGAGAAAGAATTTAGACATGTATTGTCACATAACCAGTCTGAACAATACCAGGTGACAAAGAGATAGCAAATAATAAAACAGACGCCCTCTCAAGTTATTTTCTCCTGAAGACACCTGTGGCCAGGGTGATTAATTGTGGTTTGATCAGTTTGGTTTGATACCAGGTTAGTTATCAATGGATCCAATACTACTTCCCATCTTAAAAAACTAAACACCTCCTACTCTACGCCCATTTCTTCTTCTTTGATGGCATAACCTTCACAAAGCAATTAAGCTTCAGAAATAGATCAGGAACAGGATTTGAGAGGACCCAGAAGTGGTACACAATACTGTCAATGATCCACCTGTTTCATTCCAGGTATAATTTATTCTACTCTGTTTTATTATCAGATTTTAGTCAAATCCAATGCAAATCTCTACATATTATTGTGTACTTTCAAAATTATTCCAAACAATTATTTTATGCCTCCATTTCAACCAATAGTACCATGAAGAGCACAGGAAGAATAGTAGAGAATAACAAATTAACTTTCATAAAATAAGATAGGGAACTGATTTTTACATATCATAGTAAGTTGTATTGCTTTATGGCTTCAATTACATGTTAGCCAGTCTAATATACTTTTTCAACACATGATGGTAAAAAATAATCCATTTTTTTTAGTAATGGCAGGTAAATCAGTGAGGAAGATGGAATAGCAGTGTGGAGAGAGGGATAATAAAGAAGAGATTTTCTTCTCATATAGTAGGCATTTTGAAATTCTTTTTCCTAAGTGTGCCAACTCGTTAAAAAAATGAATTCCAAGTATATGGTTTCCAGTTCTGGTTTTGACAATTATGGCAAATGTGATTTGATTTGACTTGTATTGATATTTGTATGCATTAGATTCAGCTTATAAGATAAGAGGAGACATAAACGAGTAGAATTTATTTTTCTGAAATATCCACGAGTGTGGCATAATAGGTTTTAATCCAAACTTACATTAGTTTCTGATGGGTTGATACATAATGTAATGAGATCTGTCACCCAGAAGTCATCTCATTGCGAATAAATATGAATAGACAGTCACTTCATCTGGAATGTGGCAGATTAGGTATTGCTCTTCATACATAAAAGCACAGGAGGTAAAAGGAGTGTCCCATTTTATGTGGTGCTCTGATTTCATATTAATATGATTAGGAACATTTGTCAATGTAATCACAATGATCTTTCCTGCACTGAAAATATTTCGCTGGACAAAAAAATGCAGAATGAATGTATCTCCAACTAAGCTAGAATCTAGTTTGCAAGGACTTCCCTAGACTTCAACTGTGCTGGCTTCTATAGGAAACTTGTCAGCCTTAGAGATTCATCCTGAGTTTTTAGAGTATTACTGATCATTGATTTGTCTCTTTTGAGGACACAACTAGATATCATGAGAAATATGAGGCTGCCAGGATAAATGCAGTTGGGTATCAAATCTGTCACCCCTTCATAATATGTGGACAATGTAACCTCTGTCCTGAGATAATAATTCTGTGTATTATTTCTTACGCATACAGCAATCTATACTGGGGAACAAAATTGATCATATCGGGACTTGGGATACACTTTGTGGATTATGGTTTATAGGAACAGCTCTATTTTTTCCTAAGTATAAAGTAGAGATATGCAGTAGGTTCAGTCAGATTCCAAGGAATGATTCAATAAAGGAAGCCAAATCAAACTGGACAGCTTTCTGCAAGATTCAGGGTTGTGGAGTCCTGTAAAAAGAGAAGATGCTATGTTTGCAGAAAAGACATCCCCATAAAATACTTGAGAAAGAATAGAAAACAGCGGAGTGGCACAGTAATATAGTAAAGCTTCCCTCAAATGACTGATTCTCAGCTTTTACACCATCAAGTTCCTGTGCAATGTTTGCAGCAATGGAGATACCAACACCTTCCATAAAACAGGTGATGGCACTGTGTCAATAACACAGTGGTCAGGGAACAGAGGTAAATTACCCCAAATGGGGTAAAACTGAAAATCCTGGGGTAATGAGGACGGTCGCGCTGGCGTTCTCATTACCCCAGGCATTTTATTTCCGACATTCTGTTTGTATAGTTTACATACACAAGGACCTGACGCAGTGCAGAGCTCAGAAAACAACGTGAGCCGAGGTGGCTTCAGCTCCGCTGGCCCGTTTCCTCAGCCCCAGCTGCTTTCAGTCCACTCGGGAGGAGGAGGAGTAGGAGGTGGTGGTGTGGTGGTGGCTGGCGTTGTTTTCTGGGCTCTAGGCTCGCGGGCTCAGAAAACAACGCGAGCCGAGGTGGCTTCAGCTCCGCTTGGCTTCGTTTCCTCAGCCCCAGCTGCTTTCAGTCCACTCGGGAGGAGGAGGAGGAGGTGGTGGTGTGGTGGTGGCTGGCGTTGTTTTCTGGGCTCTAGGCTCGCGGGCTCAGAAAACAACGTGAGCCGAGGTGGCTTCAGCTCTGCTTGGCTTCGTTTCCTCAGTCCCAGCTGCTTTCAGTCCACTCGGGAGGAGGAGGAGGTGGCGGCGGCTCGCGTTGTTTTCTGAGCCTGCAAGCCTAGAGCCCAGAAAACAACGCCAGCCACCACCACACCACCACCTCCTCCTCCTCCTCCCGAGTGGACTGAAAGCAGCTGGGGCTGAGGAACGGGCTGCCGGAGCTGAAGCCACCTCGCTCGCGTTGTTTTCTGAGCCCGCGAGCCCAGAGCCAGGGCGCTTTCATTGCACCGGGCATCGTTGCTGCCCCCTGAAGGGAGGGCGATTCTGGGCTGTGCCATTGGGAGACTTCGTGGCTTAACGCGGGATTTCTGATTCCCTTACACGCGAGTGGATATGCCGCGGGCGTTTTCTTCCAAACGCCCACTGGCAGAGAACACTGACTTTCATAGTGAGATCGTTTTCCAAATTAATTGATTCACTTATGATCTCTCTCTCTCCCGAATAGTCAAGCCCTTTCAGCAGGCGCATCCACCACCGCCCCTTTGCACCTTGCAAATGCAAAATCCGGGGTTTTGCATTTGCAGGTGCAAAAAGATCGCGCCTGCTGGAAAGGGCTTGACTATTCGGAGAGAGAGAGAGATTATAAGAATGGCTCTTGCCTCAAGGGTCGGCAGAGTCACTTCTTGAGCTTCAATGCAATAATGAAGCACAGATTACATTTGAAAACCAAGCAGATCTGTCAAATTTTTGATGTCAACACCTGCAAAGGCCTTCAAAATTGCACATGAGGAAGCATTCAAAAGTTCCTGCCTTTTGCAACAACCTACCTTTGCGAACAAGGATTTTCCACTCTTACGAACATAAAAACAAAGAAAAGAAATCGATTGGACCCGAAGACTGTATCCATATTGCTCTGACATCAAAATGTCCCAATATTGATGATCTCGTATCCAAGATGAAGCAACATCATTTCTCCAAAACCTGAAGTTTTCAAGTAAGTTGAAGCTTTCAAAGTAATTTTAAATACATCCAATAACATTTTGAATTCAAATAGTGTATGATTTCCTTCCTTTCAAATCAAGGGGGTAACGTCGGCGTTTATAAATTTTTTGGGGGGTAAAAGGTAAAAAAGTTCCCTGACCCCTGCAATAACATAACCATGCATTGGGTTTCATGGGACTATTTCCCTTCCCATTGAACCTCTGTGTGTACTGCAAGGAGAAAAATGTATCTCCAAGTAAAGCAGTCTGGAATTTGATATAATTTATTTTTGAAGAAGAAGCAACTGTTCCAGCAAATGTGATCTAATAATTTCCAAAATAATTTTGATAAAAGATACAGGACCTTCCCCCAAATATATTAAAATTGTAGTTTAAAGAAGTCTAACTGCAAAACCTCTGCACTTATTTCATGGAAGTTGGGCTTCCTTCATATAATCAGGTATCTGAAAATATTCTGTTTGTCATGATAAACTCATGAATGTGTTCATGGCTGAAAAACAAGAGAAGCATATTTCATTTGGCCCCATCCATTTATGCCCTAAAAAGTTCGTTTTCAGGAGGAAACTGGACTTCCTTCTTTTTTTCTTTTGAAGATGTTTCACTTTTCATCTAAGAAGCTTCTTCAGTTCTGACAGGATAGTGGGGAATGGAAAATTCCATTCCTGTCAGAGTGGAAAGTTCAGAGTGAAACTTTGAGTGTAAAGTTCCATTCCTGTCAGAGCTGAAGAATCTTCTTGGATGAGAAGTGAAATGTCTTCAAAAGAAAAAAAAAACAAGTTAGTTCAATTGCCTCCTGAAAAAGCACCTTTGGGACAACCATGACCTGGATGACTGAGAATCTCTAGTTCCATTTATGTGTTTCCATTTTTTAAAATAGTGCCAAGCAAATTAAATTTCTGTACTGTACACATTTTAATTATGAACTTTCACCTTTCGCCTATACAACCTTATATCGCACTGGACCCAAATGGAAACTTGGTAATTATAGAACTGCTGAAGCCAGCATTCCCAGCAGTCTTGTAAGCTACACTTTAGTCACTCAATTAATTCTACACCCCTGAAACTTAAAATAAGCGATCATTTTAGTAATAATAAGAATAACTCTATAGCATCCATCTTGCCTTTGGAATCAAAACTGTTCCTTTTTTAAACAAAAGGGAATTAATTTGAAAAGCCATGTAAGGTAAAGCAATAACATGTTAATGAGTTATTGATTTTTTAAATTAAACCTTACTGGTATCATATTTCCAATCTAAATGAATACAACATTAAAGTAATTAATAGCATAATGATAACTAGTATGACTTGAAAGAGCAATTAATCTTTGTCACATAGTCCTCAAGAAGTTTTTATACTTTTTTAATCAGAGAAGGCTGGTGGAAATTTCATTCTGAAAAGCCCATTCTCATGCCATCGGGCAGCCTGAGAAATAGCAAAAAGTAATCCATTCAAAGTTTTTTTTTCTTTTTAAAGACACCTTTGAGGCCACTGACAGGCTAATGGCTGATTGTTATATCTAAATTTCACATTAGCCTTGTCAGATAAATACAGCTATGAAAGAAAAAAAATCCTTTAAATAAAGGAATGTTTCTAGGTTCTATCATATCACAAGACCTAAAATGGACCCCTAACATTAAAAACGTAATCAAAAAAGCACAACAAAGAATGTTCTTTCTGCACCAACTCAGAAAGCTCAAACTGCCCAAGGAGAATTATTGAGTCTGTCATTTGCACCTCTATAACTGTCTGGTTTGGTTCTGCTACCGGATGATGGCTAAATCAATTATTCTTTTAGAGTAGGTATAAATACAGCTCTGGATGTGGTGAGCGCCACAACTGACTTTAATTTAACTTGCTCGTTGTTACCCAAACTGGAGAAGAGGTGGAACAAATAAAATCTCATTTCGTGGATATTGTGAGTGGTTTGTTTCCCCCTTTCCCGCAATCCGGACGAACAGCTGAGACCCAACAAGACAGACACAGACTCCAGAAAGTAATTAGGACTGCAGAAAAAACAATTACTACCAACCTGCCTTCCATTGAGGACCTCTATACTGCACGAATTAAAAAGAGGGCTGTGAAAATATCCACAGACCCCTCACATCCCGGACATAAACTGTTTCAACTCCTTCCCTCAAAATGATGCTATAGAGCACTGCATACCAGAACAACTAGACACAAGGACAGTTTTTTCTCCCGAATACCATCACTCTGCTAAACAAATAATTCCCTCAACACTGTCCAACTATTTACAAAGTCTGCACTACTATTACTAGTAATTTTCTCATCACTCCTTATCACCCATCCCCTCCCACTTGTGACTGTATGATTATAACTTTGTTGCTTGTATCCTTACAATTTATATTGACTGTTTCCTAGTATGATTTGATTGCTTATTGTACCCTATGACTATTATTAAGTGTTGTACCGTATGATTCTTTTTTTATATATATAAATTTTATTTGAGTTTTCACAAAGAGAAAAAAAATACAAATAAAATATCTTTTTTGAAAGCAGCATAATCCCGAGTTACATTTCTTCATACAGACACAAATTCAGATTCATGCTCATTTTTATATTCTATTCCATATCTTATTACTATTTTACATTTTCTGCATAGCTTCTCCCCTCTTTTAATTTTCTCAATTTTATTTTAATTATCTCATCTCAATTCAAATCATTGTATTTATATTTTTTGTCTGTCCTGTTTCAATTATCTATTATCTTTTCTCATTAAATAAAATTTCTCCTGTAGTTACTGATTGGAGTATGACGCCTTTATATCTTTTCCCTAAAGTTGTAACATTCAATATAATACATAACTTCCATTCGAATTCTGCTTGGTACATTCTTAAAATACACACTGTATTCTTAAAAAAAAGAAAAAAAATTATAAATGTATATAATTAAAACAACATTCCATTCCATTTTTTAAGTCTTAAATTCTCCATTCTCTTTCCCCCCTTTCCTTTTTCTTCCCCGCATAGAATTACTTGTTCATTAAAGATGGCTTCTTCTTTGTCCCAGTCTTCTTGTTTTGCAGTCTTTTCTTGTTGTTTCTCATAGTTCCAAATCTCCATTTCTAAGAATTGAAAAATGAAGCCAAAAGAACCCTTCCCTTCTTGTGCATCTTCTTTGTACTTTTTAAGTTCCATTTTCAATTCATCCAGAAGTGGTGCCATTGTATAAATTTTTAAACAACCACCCAATTGATTTTAGTCATTCAAATATAATAACCAAAAATCCAAAGATCACCAAATAATCCAAATACATGCAAGCTGTTTCTTTTTTGCTCTTTTTTTCACTTTCTCTTCCTGGGGTTACTATTTAGTTGCAAAGTTTCAGTTAAAATGTATCTTTTAGAAGTCTTTACTGTAGATTCTTTTTAATTCCAGGCAGTCTTCCAGATCCTGCCCTTATTCTTTTTCTCTCCCTTCCTGCTTATGAAAAAGAAAGTTTTTAATGTCCAGAAATCTTTATTATCCCTTTGGCATTTTGTTTTATTTTCAACTTAATTGCCTATTGATGTCAAAGCAGATTTTTCCAATTTCTTATTTAAGTCTCTTAGTTGTCAGTATAGGGAAGGAGAGAAAAGAAAAAAAAAAAGCCAAACTTTTCCCTTTTCCCTTTCCTTCGCTGCTTCCAACTCTTCTTTGGGAGTGATGTTATTTTTTGTAAGTTTAAATTCCAGGGTACCTTGGTTACTGCTTTTACAATTTAACCCGGTCAGCCAAAACTTTCACTTCTTATCTTCCTCCTGCACATTCTTTTCTGGTTGAGTTCTTCTTTGTGGTGGCCATTTCTGACCACCGCTGCAACCGCCTTCGGGAAAGGGAGTAATGGCCAGCTGAGGAAGAGAGATGCGGCTCTCCTCGACCCTGCTGGTGGTCTCCCCCCTCTTCACCACCTCTACGGGGTTACTTAGCCCCGAAACCAGCCGGCTCGGGGCGCTCCAGTGGTGAGCCCAGACAGAAACTGCGCACGATCGTAGATTTCTGTCTGTCGCCGAAGCCCTTCGGTATGATTCTTGACTCTTGACGAATGTATCTTTTCTTTTATGTACATTGAGAGCATTTGCACCAAGACAAATTTCTTTTGTGTCCAATCACTCTTGGCCAATAAAGAATTCTATTCTATAGGTCAATCTGTAGAAATCTTGTCTATAGATATTCTCAGTCATCCGACTCATGGTTGTCCCATAGGTGCTTTTTGAAAAGGCAACTGGACTTTGAGGAAGACTCACTGAATCATAGATGTTTCGCTTCTCATCCAAGAAGCTTCTTAGTCCAATCAGAACTGAAGAAGCTTCTTGGATGAGAAGAGGAACATCTTCCTCAAAGAAAAAATAAAGTTCAGATGCCTTTTGAAAAAGCATCTTTGAGGCCTATTTGTGAATGCAGTTGTAAATTAAGGATTTGGAAATTTGTCAAGTGCCAATAGATGACAGGATTTTTCATTGACCCACTAAAAACGGCATGGATTTATTTATATATTTCATGATACTCCCATCAAGTGTAACACAAGGACTTTTTTTCAGGATTTGCATCAAGTATAGATCACTGCTTGTATGGATAATGGCCATAATTCCTGGATCACACATAGTGTGTGCATTTTATGGCACAAATAACATTTTCCAGCCCCTCAGGGATTTCAAAACCTGGAGGTAGGGGTTTGGAGGAAGGGGGGAATTCTGTCAAGAACATCTTGGCAGCTGCCCAGCAAAAACCAGTACTAAATCCATCCATTTAGACAGAAATACCCAGGGAGAAATTGCTAAGAATTTGTTCGTAGTCTCTGTAAGCAATTGTTTTGGACTGAAAATAATAACCATTATTCAGAAGTTTAGATTGCAAAAAAAAAAAAAAAAAAAAGCAATGGCATGCATATTACATATGATTCAGATAGGGGAAAAATGTACATAATTCTATCTTATTTCTCAAAATGGAAAAAAATTCAACAAAGTTTCCAGTTACAACATTATTTGAAATGAAGGAAGGAAGAAAATGGGAATAAAGTTATTTTAATAGTTTATTTTTAAGTTATTATTTAAGTTATTAGTGTGCATATAATTTCTCCTGGAGGACTTCAAACAGACTTCTTAAGGTGGTGCTGTCAATAGTGTTTTATTGACAATAGTGGTCAATCCATAATAGCTTGGTGCTTAAGCCTGAATATTTATGGAAGGAGGGGTGGAAGAAATCTCCAAATGCCTTTTTTGCAGCAGAGCAATAAAGACAAGCATTATAACTTTGACAGGAAACACCTTAAAAGGAATAAAGAACTTGCAGTACAGAGTACAGAATGTGCTACTGTGGAAAAGAACCAGGCAATATTATCTTCCCTACTGGGTTATTCACCCCTAGCCCATTTTCTTTTTTCTTTTTCTGTCTCAGTTTAAATTTTTTAGCCTATAACTTCAATTTTTTCTACTTAGAGGAAAAGAAATAAAAGGAGAAAATTATCTTGTTTGTATGCAACAAGGGATGTAAAGTCAGAGGGATTTATTCACATTTCAAAGAATGGATTGTTTTAATGATACAAAAATTAGAATATTTGGCCACTTTCATGGAATTTTATGGCCAAGAAAAGAAAAGAAATAAAATGCTCTCACTATGATGGGACCCATTTAGAAAACCTTTGGTGTCCTACCCTTAGTATTTATGACCACTTATGGGCAACAAATCCTGCAGAAATCCTTTTGCCAAGCCAGCCTTCTTACTGGATATTATGTATATTTTCATTTAAAATGTCCTTGGTTCCCAAGAGAAAGTACTTTATTTTGATTACACAACCCCAGCTATCTCTAATGCCCCCTCCCTATTCCTTGCTGCAGTGTGGCAGCACTGAAGCTCCAAGATGGCTCCAGCCAGATCAGCCACAGGGTTGATACTTATCGTCCTTTCTCGTAACATCACTTCAGTCACAAAACATAATGTTAAAAATTAACTGAATATGGCATTAATGTCGGCAGAGATAAGCATCATTACAAAAATGTAGGCAGTATCAAAACAGGATTCCTACTGATCTTGGTCCAATCTCACTTAAAATGGAATCTTGGATGGATGGAACCATTATTGAATAAGTTGCTATCATTTTAAAAAAACACCTTTTGTCCCAATCTGAACCCAATGTTTTATTTAAAGCTAATTTGGCATATTATACTTTAAAGGAATAAGCCAGTCAAATGCTAGCAAAGTCACAGAGTAGAAGTTCTGCAAAGTGCTTGGTATTTTCCACCATTAGAGGGATTGTGCCTTATGCCAAATTTTCCTGTCCTAATGAAAAATCCTCTCATTAGTCTTCTTAACAACCCCTTTTTGAACATGTTGATGTCTAATTTTATGGTACATGTGTCCACAACTGCATGCCCTGGAGATCAGTTAAGCTTTAACAAATCATTGTGATGTATTAAAAAGCAAAGACACTTTTACATTCTGAGAAGTCAATTCATTTTCTTCTATTTGGACTTGGATACTTAAATGTTATTAATTTCAGGGCTAAATAAGGGGTAAGACTGGTTTCAACATCAATCTTCTGTTTCTGGCACTAGTTTCTCTTCCTCTTATATGCAGTTGTTCTAATCAACCCCAGCTGGAGCCTGAGTAAAATCATAGGACACTTGAGGATTTCTCACACTCAATTACACCTTTAAATCACCTATATTTGCATTTACATATCTATGTATTTGACAGCTTCCATAGTCTCACAGGAACAGACAGTGCATAAAGCAATACAGCCCCCTTTTTACCTCTCTTTCATGGTTGAAATGGGGATGTTCAGTCAACTAGGGAAGTGGTCATATGCAAGCCAGTTGAAGCATTGAATTTTCTGCTTGATCCCAACTGGTTTAGATTGAATTTAAATAGTAATTAAAGTGTTATTCTTTTAAAATTCAAACTTAAATGTTCAGCTGAATTCAATCCATCAGGTGTTTTGGGGGCAGTCATCAGAGTGAATATTGCCTACCTCTTAGATTCACTTTTGTCTTTTGAACATTTCTATACTTTTCTACTAGTATAGAAAAGTGTATATTTTATTTGTTTATTTTATTTATTTATTTATTTATTTTATTTAATTTATATGTAATATAATAAGAGCTGAGGGAAAATCCATCTGATGATCAGCCCTTTGATCAAGGTCAAGTTCACAAACCTACTGCCACTCATTTAATTCACAACTTTTGATTTGCTTTAAGCATTTTGGTACCCAAAGCTACTGTTCCCTGTATGAATTAAAGGCATTCTTCAGCTTTCACAGTTTCAAAGACAAATGGGCTTTAAGATAGTAAGAAGCACTAGAGCAGGGGTGTCAACCTCGTGTTGTCACAGCAGCATCGCGTGATGTATGGGGACTTTTTCCCCCTTTGCTAAACTGGGTGTGGGTGTGACCAGCATGTGATGTATCTGGCCCATGGGCCGGGAGTTTGACAGCCCTGCACTAGAGGTAATAAAGCAGCAAAAAAACCAGCTGTAGCCAAGATCAGCAGATACAAAGCTTACTATAAACAGAATTTGCAATTTCAGCCAAAGCAGAAACATTTTCGCCTATCGATGGAGAAACTGTAGTGAATCCTGAAAAAGAAGAAGAAAAAACAGTGCAGCTCTAGGTGCAGCTATGGGACAACTCAAAGAAACACAAACAAAAAAATGCAGTTTTGATAAAGGAGATTGATAAAAATAAAAATGCTGAAATGAAAAAAAAACTTATAATATAGCAGAAGAGGTGGAGAAAAGGGCAAGTAAGATCAAGAAAGGTAAAAAAGAACTCTGAAGTTTTGGGTTGAAACATCTGACTGGTCTATGTTCACTCATTGCCAAGCAATTTAACAACATATTGCAAGGAGAGGAAATTGAAGATCTTAAAAAGATACTGCAAAAGAGGTAATAGCAGGCAAATTTACTCGCTGATCAACAATTTTCGAATTACTAACTGGTCTTATAGCTGATGCAGTCCAACAGCATCCAGTTGAAAACAAACTGGATTTGTTCTGATTTGATTTCCACCTGAGTAGCTCTTCTCTAACACACACTGGATACTATTGGATACAATTGAATAATTTTGTCTTGGATCCTTGATCTGGGGCAATAAAGGTTTCACTTAATTGTGCCTTAACTTTTAAGTTATCTAAATATTACTTTTGTATTTTTTGCAAAGTCCAATTTCCATTTATTTTTTCCATAATAATTTGTGCTTTATAATATCTGTTGTATTGCAGTATCAGAATATTATTTCACAAGAATGCTTGCTATTCATCAATAATATGCAGAATCAAGTTTATGTCTTTTAGTTATATTTCAACACTTTTTGTTTTGTGTTGCTTTTTTATTGTGTTTAAATCATCTGCGATCTTTTCAGATTATTTGTAAAGCACATTATAGATAGAAATTAAGGACATTAAGAAGAGCTATTCTGAAAGTTTAATGAGACATTAAGGCTACAATCAAATGGGAAAACTATCTAAGAATCAACACCAACTTAATAGCATATGATTAAGGGTAGGATTCTACTGGTTTGGATTGGTTCTATAGAACCGGTTGTTATGATTCTGCACAGTTTGGAGAACCAGCAAATCGTGCCCCTAGCTGGCCCTGCTCCTTTCTGTCCATCCGTCCCCTCCCTGCCCAATCAGTCCTTATGGTATTTCTTTTTTTTCTTCCTGACATCAGCTGTTCCGATGATCAGCTGTGCCAGGATCTCCCTCTCTGTCTTACTGCTTCACCCAGGAGGCTTCCCTGATGTGCAGGAGGCCAAAAACGGAGCACAGGAGGGTGCTTTGCTCCCCCCATGCTCTGTGTTGTTTTTTTTTAACTCCTGGACCTCAGGGAAGCATCTTGGGAGCAAAAACAACCCCCCAGGAGGCTTCCCTCAGGCCCAGGAGGAAAAAAACAGAGTGGCGGGGGGGATTTGCTGAAAAATAAAGAAGCCTCATGGCCATGCCCACCTAGCAACACCCACAGAACCAGTAGTAAAATATTTGCATCCCACCCCTGCACATGATCGTAATGAATGCTACAAATGGAGCCTTGCACTTCATGGAATTGACTTATCTGTAGAATCCTAAATACATTCACCCAAAAGTAAATTGCAATGAATTCAGTGGATTGTTCATCTGGCTGGAAGATGTTCCTTTACTCTTCCATTTCTAATATAAATCTTCTTCACAGCTCTTCCTCTGCAACCAACACAAAAGAGAAGTTGCCAGGTAAAAAAATGTATTCCCTACTGACCACTGCTGTTGCACTGACATGGTGGTTGCACCTCCAAAACAGGAATAGATAGTGAATTTCGTGACAACAGGTTTCAATTAAGTCACAGTTGCTCTCTTGCCTGAGTAACCAGGAGTAACCAATTGTTTCGGCCTCTTGGGAAATAGAGACATTCTCACAAATGAATTTGGAGACTGTAAAGCCTGTAGAAGCTGAATCCTTATCAATCAGCCTTTCATGCACAAAGCAGCACAATGAGGCGTGAGTGATGCAATTTCCTCTTTTGCCAATTCACATCATGTCATTTCACTCCTGTGACAGAGTCAGCTGATGGAAAGGGAAGAAGCAAGGCACGCATAACTTCTATTGTCACCTTCACCCCAGTTTTATATGAAGCATCTCCCTTGTGGGATCTCCAAAGTATTTCATCTGGTGGAATCTCCAAGAAGGGTGGGATGGCATTAATCAAAAATGTTCTTCTCCCTGAAAGTTGTGCAAAACTAGAATTTCTTAAATGAAATTCTCTGGAGGTCATTTTGTTGGCTCCAGAAATGTTGCAATGGCCTTAATATAGATAAGTTTTACTTATACTAACTAATGTATAGCTATGTTTATTAAGAGACTGCATGACTTTAGCTATGCTTAACCCAAGGTTGCTAGCTCAAACTTAGATGATGGAAAACCACACTGTATGCAGTATGGCTTGATTCTTTTCTTTTCTTTTTAAACTCTATTAAACTGAGTAACATAACATGTTAAAGACAACGATTCCCATATAAAGTTCAACAAAAAGGTTCTAGAACATCCAAATAAAATTCTGCTCTTAACCTTTCTTATTCCATTTAATACCGTTTTGATCAAGTTACTTTGTTTTGTTTTGTTCTGTTTTCCTAAAGGGGGAATATTTACAATGACATTATCAGGATGGAGTTCAGAGGAAGATTTTGTTTACCTTAGTGAAGAGGTTGCTGATTGTATAATAGATGGCAGGAGACTCATACCAATCCTCTCTCTAACAATTTCCAGCAGAAAATGATTTCCTGCATTTTTGTATTTTAATTGAAACCCAGGAGAAGATATCAGGAGGGAATTCTTCTGACGTAGATTTTTCAGATTAGGAAGAAAAGACAACCAGAGGGCTGTAGAATGAAACAGATATACTATAGTACAATACAATTTAATAACAACATAAAGTTAAAGAAATAGAGGAAAATGTGAAAGAAATTTAAAACTACACTGAGAGTAAAGTAGAAATGAGCCAGCAAAACAAATTCTTGTTTTAAGAGAAATAAAATATGGGGGGAATGGAAAAACAATTTCAGCACAGTAAATACAGTAGTCTATTCTGCTAAAAATATATGAGTCAGATCCACATAATTGTTCTCAGTTAATTGAGTAATAAATTAGCATTTAAATAGTCAGAACAAGGAAGGCAAAAGTTTTAATAATCCTAGCTTTGTCAGTATTTAATATTCTGCAATAATAATGACTTCCTAATAATATCAATTTTAAAAATAATAATAATACCGGTAAATGTGTAAATTGGGAGTTCAGAAGTACAGAACATAACACTGAAAAGGAAACAAATGGAACAATTGCTGCTTCCTACTTGACAGGAAAGATAAATCCTGAACAATGGCAAAGCAGAGATCTTTATAGAAGTTGAGGATTACATGATGGGAAATCCTAGGGATTCGTTGGCAAAGTTGGGGAAAGATAGATAGGCCCTTGCCAGTGTACCTGGGTTATTTCTATTGTTAGGCAAAACAGCCTTTCAGGAGTTGCAGAAGAGTTACTGTTTAGGACAGTGGTGGCTAACCTTTTTGGGCTCCTGTGCCAAAAATTGTGTGCGTGCTTGCACGCTCGTGTTCACGTGCCAGCACCCAGAAGGCAATGTGCTCCCCCCACCCCCTACACATGTGCACAATCCCCACCCCCACCCTGCCGCTCCCTTACTTGCACTGTGCCTCACAGCTGATTTTCCGCTGGTTTGAGGCCTTTTTCGGCCTCCCAAAGGCTTTTCGGAAAAACAGGAAGTGATGAAACGGGGCTAGATTTTGGCCTACGAAGGTTGTAGAAGCCTGAAGAAGCCTTCCTCAAGCCTTTGGGAGGCTGAAAAAGGCCTCAAACAGGCCGAAAATCAGCTGTGAGGCATGCACATGCGCAGTGAGGTAAGTTTGCCTGCACTCGCGTGCCAGCACAAATGGCTCTGCGTGTCACCTGTGGCACGCGTGCCATAGGTTCGCCATCACGGGTTTAGGATATGGAATGGAGAATCCCTAAATGAGGATTGAATTTTGGAACGTCTCTATGTTACAATTCCCTTACATAGGGCTGCCTTTGGGTTGTATTTGTGAGCAGTTAAGTGATTTCTGTTTTTTGATTTAGACTGCAATGGGTCTGTCCAGAGACAAAGAGGGTCAACTTAGGTCTCATAGAATTCAGCAAAGAGAGGAGCTGAACTGATCCTGGTTACATCCAAAAGACAGGAAGAAAGGGGGATGCAGCCTCCAGTTTCTTTGTTACACTACTGTATTTTCTCCATCACAAATAGACTAGGAATCTGGATGATCATTGATTTAAAGAATTCAACAACTTATTAGAGGCAAGCCAGCTTCATATCAAATTCACACAGTAGTCTTCAACACTGGATACTAACTCATGCATTAAAAACTAGACTTCTTTTTTTTCTACCTGATTCTTCAATGTTTTTCAGTATTTAATGTGTATCTAAATGTGATTGTTGAAAATATTTTTATATTACCAAGATAGATGCTGGAACTGTTTTTTATTTTTTTAATACTCATGGAATTCTACTATTGATTGATGGAGTGATTAGGTAGATTAAGTTTTCAACTTCTAGTTATGACATATATTTTTTTTCTAATGGCTATTTGTCCTTAACCTGGTCTTCGAATGGTGCATTCATCAACACTATGAGTCCACCCACATTGCTGTTGCCTGTCTTTACTTTTCTTCATTGCACCTTTCCCAGCATTTCAATCTTCTCCAGAAGATTTGCATAATGTGTCTGAAGTGGGATAATTTGAGCCTGGTCATTTGTGCCTCATGTGAGAACTCTGGTTGATTTGTTTGTTCATCCATTAGTTCTCAGAAGTTTTCTCCAACGGCAAAGTGCAAAAGCCTCAATAATCTTTCTAGCCTGCATTTTCAAAATCCAACTTTTGCTTCTATGGAGTGTCTACTATGAGGAAGCTAAAAGTACCATTTCATCTCATAGTAATCTCCTGCATAATAAGATGGCCTTTATGATTGATGTGTTGATCTCTCACGATTTTTAAGAATATAACATATGTAACATAAGAATCCTTTATTGAGCAAACAGTGTCAAGCTCAAAGCACACTTATGCTGTTACAGCCATTATTGCTTCTCAACTTGCCAAAGAATCAGGGAGGGAGGAAAGGGTGAGATGGAATGCAGGCTCCAGACTTCAAGAGAAAGAGCCGTGAGAGCCAAGGACACTTCAGAAGATGTTAGCCAAGACTTTTTCTCATAACAATACAATGACCTACAATTAGACAATGCGATCTGCACTAATAGGGGAGAGCGGGGAATCTATAATGTAATTATGTGGCTTTGCATGGGAATTGGGTAGAGCTGGTTTTGTCTTTATTGGTGCTGAAATGATGTACTCGATAAACTTTTGCATTCAGACATTGGAAAGTCTTGAATGTGTTTGCTTTGGTTGGGTTTGTCAGTCAGAACGTTGACAAATAGGTCTAATCATTTTGTGTCTATCTTGTAGAAATGTGTGCTAGAATGAGGAAAACTCAGAAGGCAGAGATACAGTAGAGGAAGCCTTAATTTGTATCTTTAGAGATTTGGGGTGCTGCTTATTCCGATGAAGAAAGAGAAAATGAGGCTGAACAATGGTGAAAGTATTGGTTTTTCATGACAAGCAATATTTAGGATATATCTAGTGATCAAGTGAATAGAACTACTCAAAACAGAACTGTATTCCTCTTATTTTTACTTGTTCTACATAGATCTCTCCTAAAGATGCCCTCCTTTTCTCAGGGTGATTATTAAATGTTTTTGTAAGTAGCATTCATAAAAGAAAAATCTGTATCTAACTAGTAACTATCACTTCATACTGAGTTTCACTTCATATAGCTTTCCTGGACAATTCTAACTTTGTTCTTCCTTTCTGTATGTGATTACTTTAAAAATGGTCTGATTGTGTTGTTGATCCCCAGACAATTAAAGCTATCATTATCCCTTATGAATCAGTCCCTCTTTTATATATAATTTATTTGTCTAAAATTTGTATTAGTTATTTACCGCATAAGAAATGCTTGTCATCATGGAATTCATTGCATTCTGTTCCAAAGGAAACAAAACTGGAAGCAATCATTCAAATCAAATATTTTTTTATTTATTTCAAAAGTAATTTGTAAGTCTAGCCATCAATTTTGATGGGATATGGAAAGCCTGATGTCATGAGAAAGTTTGGTTTGACTGATAATTTTGTCCTCTTCAGCCAAACAAAAAAACAAACAAACAAAATAAAAGCAAAATATTTATTTATTTATTTATTTATTTTGTCAAGCAATTATAAGATAACAGGTATAAGTATAAACATAGTTATGAATACATGAAATAGATACATATAAGAAAAATAAAAAGAAACAATAGGACAGGGATGGTAGGCATGTTGGTGCATTTATGCACGCCCCCTACAGACCTCTTAGGAAAGGGGTGAGGTCAATGGAATGAATGTTCTGCTTGAACAGTTCAGGAACAACATCAATGTGAGGTTCAGTCTAAAGTAAAGCAATAAATTTCTGAAGTCGTGGGTGAGCTCTCAAAATGAATCATGTGCTCATTCATAGTAACCATGTGAACATTTTATCTCTACCACAATTCTTTCTATAACTCTGAAGTTCTCATTTATTAACTATTTATATCAAATTAGGGCTTATTCTCATGGATGTATTGATTATTTCAAATAATTTCCATTTGCTGTAAGACTCAAACGGTGCCATCAACTCTGTAATTCAACTACTTCCTTATGATCCACATCCTTTCTCAAGCATGTGCGAATTTTGATCCCGAAAGCCATCCAAATAATTTGAAATGAGACATGTCCTTAATTCAATTGTAAGTAACCATCTTCTTGTGAACCATCAGCAGGAACTCGCATGGCAGGTAGTAGAATAAATAAAATGTCAGTCCTAACAAAACCTTTTATTGTGGAGTGCTGGGAGATGACATGGCAGGAGATTTGTCTTTTCCCTGGCAGCTTTTAATTGTTTGCTCCTGTAATCCTTAAAAGAAAAAAACAAACCAATTCATGTCAACGACTGCAATACAGATGGATCAAACCCCCAAATTCGTCAAACTCTGCTTACAGGATGTTCCTGTCAAGCAAATAAAGAAGGACAAAAGTTGTTTCCCAAGATCTCCTTTTCTGCCATCCATTCTGAAATCCATTGGACAAGATCAATCCCTGTCTGGAATAGTCTAGAAGGAGATGGTATGATAAGAGTTTGATTTATTATTTATATAAATAGCATGCAAAATATTTTTGGAGTAACCAGAAACATAATCAAGAGATTTTGGATGTATGAACAGAAAATATATTTGGTTTTTAAAGAGAAACAAAGCAATCCATATCTATTTGACTGATTCATCCAATCACCCAGCACTACCAACCATGAAGATTTATCAGAGAGAAAAAAATGTTCTGTCAGCTTTAATACATCAGTTACCTACCTTTCCAGAAAAAAAGCTGTCTTCAGTGAATCCTTAGTGAATCTTCTTTTTCTGTAAACAGTACTCCAGCACCAGTTGGCGGACCCAGTGTAAACTCGTAACTTGACTTATATCTTGGAAAATTAAAACCATTCTATTCTGCATATAAACTTTCCTTAGTCATTAAAAAATGTTATATATTAATTATATGTTTATGAATTGTATTGTATTTCCTACATTTCTATCCTAATAGGTGGTGCAGTGGTTAGAATACAGTATTGCAGGCTAACTCTGCCCATTGCCAGTAGTTTGATCCTACAGTATGCAGAATAATAAAGTTGGAAGGGACCTTGGAGATCTCTCTCGTGCTCAAGCAGGAGATCCTATACCAATGGTGGCTAACCTTTTTGAGCTCCTGTGCCAAAAATTGCAAGCACACCAGCACACCCGTACTCACGTGCCAGAACCCAGAATGCAATGCACACACACCCCTCCCCATACTCCCTGCGCAGGCCCACGCAATCCCCTCCTGCCCGCGCCATCCCCCCCCCTGCACTGTGCCTCACAGCTGATTTTTTGGCTGGTTTGAGGCCTTTTTTGGCCTCCCAGAGGCTTGGAAAAAGCCTCTGCAAGGCTTCTCAGGCTGAATTATAGGCCCGTTTCATCACTTCCAGTATTACAGGAAGTGACGGAAAAAGCCCTATAATTTGGCCTGAGAAGCCTTGTAGAGGCTTTTTCCAAGTCTCTGGGAGGCTGAAAAAGGCCTCAAACCAACCAAAAAAAAATCAGCTGTGAGGCGCGGGCATGTGCAGTGAGGTAAGTTTGCCTGCAGCTCACGTGCCAGCATGTGACTGATAAAATGAGTTTGCCTGCAGCTCACGTGCCAGCAAATGGCTGATAAAATGAGGACCCAATATGTTTGGGAGTAATATTGTCAACTAAAAAGATACTCCTTTGGTCTTTTTACTGCAAGAAAAAGGGAGTGGGGGGAAATATTTCATTCCTTAAATGCCAAGGAGCACAAGAAAATTACTGGAGAGCATGATTGATGACTCTTGGGGATGGATGTGTCCCATTGGAGAATATACATCCAGGGGGTGGGGGAAGACCAGGGTCAAAGGGGAAATGAATGAAGTAATTTAATATCGGCTGCATCCAGCCAACACCAACATGTTCACTTCTAATAAATCAATTTTCTTTTCTCTGAGATGCGGCTAGAGACTTATGATTTGAATGGGGGTGGCTTTGTTGGAGTCCTGACAATATACTGACTCTGTAAAGTTCTTAGAGAGCGCTGTAAAGTGGTATATAAGGTTAAGTGCTATTGTTATTTCTAATCCAGACTGTCACTTTGCTACAGTGGATCCACCAGCCTCTTTTCCTCTTTTCAATTCTTATTCCATTTTTTCCTTTAACATATTATCCAAGTTGAAGATGATTCCTACTAACCTTCAATGCTTTTTTAAAGCACTGACATTTTTAGAGTCCTGTCCCTGGGATCAGCAGCTATGTTCTGTATCTGTGTGTGCAGTTATTTTGTTTAAGAACATGATAATGACCGAAATAATTTGCTTTCAAAAACAATTTATTTATCCTGTGGTGATCCTATGTTTGCAGAGAAGAAAAGTTCCTTTGCTGTTGCTTTCTCTAATACAAGAAATTCTGAGCTTAAAAAAAAAAAGCCCCATGTTGCTTTTTTCACAGACCTATGAGATCTATTCAGATAACTGATGGCACCGGAGGATTCTGTGATGTATCTTGCCTTGAGAGATCGCCACTATCAATGAAAATCTAGTAATGTTGAGGAATGAACAATTTTTAGATGGTATTAGCATGTTTATTCTAACCACCATGACTCCAATTATCAGAAACTTTTCTTTTACATCTTCACACAGTAGATTGCAGTTTAATTTTAGTCTTGCAGTTTAATTCTAGTCTTTAAAATCAGTGGTGGAGGACATAATTATTACAAGAATAATTATCACCTACTGAAATACAACAATGTATAACACACACATACACAAAACCCCAACAATTTGTTTTGCATTCAACATACTAAAATTTTTTTAAACAAGTTGTTAAATTGTTAAACAATAATTAAGTTTTCCAGGACATTGAAAGGAAAAGAGCTTGAGTGCTCAACTTTCCTGTCCACCACAGGTTGGCCTGAAGGGGAATTATCTGCTTCACTTGGACACAAATTGTACTCTCAGTGCCTTTATGTGCCCCTCCCCTATTTTTTTTTCTATTCCTCATGCATTCAGACTAATTTTTACTACAGAATATTTGGTACATGATTGCAAGACCACTGGTCACAGGCTGTAATCTGTTCCTTCCCTGAAAGAGCCCTTTGCTCTGGATGCTCTTGAACAGATAAGCCTTTCATAAGACTAATGAATGATTACCTACCATCCTTAAAACTTGATATCAATGCCTTTTCTGGTGGTGCTTTCATTTTCTCATTCTTTCTTTGCCTTGGGCTGCACAAGATTTCTTTTTTCTTTATTTTAGATACTATTTTTCTATTTTATTAGGTACTGATTCACAGATTCTATTCCTTTTCTTATTTTTCTGGATTTGAGGATGAGCCTTGTAATCAATGTGTAGCAACTCACTTTCAGAGCTAAAGGTGAAAGAGCTTTAAATTAAGTAACTTTCTGGCAATGAGGACTGAATGGAGAGTTTGGGGACCTCCTTGTTCTGTTTCAATTTGTGTTGTGAAATCCTACATAGTGCTATTGATATTTTGGATTATGTGTGTGTAAGAGAGAAAGAAAGAGAAAGACAGAATTATGTATATGTGTATGTATCTCACTGTGAGAGAATCTTAACAATATAAGCTTGTGCATGCCTATTGAAAGGTAAATCCCTACTTTTAATGGGATTTATTTCTAAATATGTGCTTTCTTCTCCTTAGAATAAGGTGCTCGTGTACATGCACAAATATTTTAGAGAGAGAAAAAACATTCTTGTGTATGTGTATGCGTGTGCACGCAAAACAAAATAAGGGCAGTGAATTTTGTATCAGAAACTTTTACCTTTCAGCCATATCAAATATTTATTTCTATCAAGTTCAAATATGCATTTGGCAAAACCAAAATGTATAAAACAATAGTGTACAGTATGTGCTGAGTGAAAGAGATGCATTGTACTTTCTATAGAATTCCCACGAACTTTCAGATATTGCTTTCAAGGCTTCATAACAGAATGGCCCTTTTATCCTTCAGCAAAATTGAGTAATAAGCTGAATCACTGGCAATCTGTTTCGAGGCACCTGGGCCAGAACAATTTGAAGCAAAAGGTGAAAAGGGTAAGCACAAGGGACAGAGCAAGTTTAAAGGACAAAGCATACATTCTTCTAGGGTCTCTGAACTTGGTCAAACGTCACCAGAAGGAGATAATTGGCCATTTACAAGCAGAAAAACCTCCATGTGTTCCTTTTCATTTAGCCTGTAGTATCAGTAAACTGTTCCAGATAGCTGATACACGTTTGGAGTGGGGGATCATTAAAAAAAAACTCGCCACAAGAAATCCTGTTTGTTTGCTTGTTCTCTTACTAGAGAGGTAAGAAGAGGGGAGAGAGTGATGGCAGAATACTTTTTTGCAGCTGCACTGTTTAGTAAAAACAATACTTTATTAAGAGTATGGTGGACATTGCTCTCAAAAAGACACAGCTAAGAAGTTGCTCATTTCCTAGCATGGCACCATTGCCAGCAAAGTCTGACTTTATTCATTGGTGGCTGGAGTTGTGACAACACCTACACTGGAGGCTAGAAGGTAGACAAAATGAGCCACTGGAAGGCAGTGAGCAAATGCAGTGAAGTCATCACTCAAAGCCATGTAGGATCTGAAAGTAAAATTGTTTAATTTTGGCACTCCTTTACTTGGCATTTCTTTACTCATAGTGATGTGTTTTAAGCTAGGAGATCAAAAAGTTTGTCTGGTTGCATTTGTGGAAGAATTAGCCAATTCTATGTCATTGGCCCAGGGACTCCTGAGAGTAGGATTCCTTCCTTACCCAGTAAGACCTGGTAAATCCTCAATAGGATTCAGACTCAACGTAGCAGATGTGCTAGTCTTCTCCAAAAATGGGGAAAGCTCTCTGAAATGTAGCTGTGGTGCTTCAAAGCAGACAGTGTGACACATTGTGGAAGAGTGGCCTCTGAGCGCATATGAAGAAAATCACAGCAACTTTCTGTATGAAATTCCACCATGTCTATATAGTCAATTAATACTAGACTTTGACTTTGTAAATAAATAATTTCATATTTGTTCACTGAGAATGTCATTGTGATGTGCTTTTTAACTTCTTTGCATACGCTAAATAAATAAATAACTTCTTTACTTCCTTTGATTTGAATTCCCAAATCAAAGCTCAATGCAAGTCAAGAAAGAAATAGGAATCAACATACATCCCTCAAGATGAACAGCAGAAAATAAGGAAGATTCAGAATAGTTTCTTGGGGGCCTTGAAGGCAGCTACTTTGAGCTGTTGTTGATGCCTTGGGTAGGCCTTGTGGTAACTCCTAGCCTGGGATGGAAAACTACAATTATATTTATGCATGGGTATGAATCCAGCTAGAGAAAGTCCCTCTACCAAAAGGCAGGTTTTCCCCTTATGCAGGGATGGGATTCAAATTTTTTAACAACTGGTTCTGTGGGCGTGGCTTAGTTGGTAGGCGTGGCTTGATGGTCATGTTATTGGCTGGGTGTGGCCAACTCAATATCACTCACATCAAGGCATGCATCTCCTCACCTGGCCTCTCATGGCTGTGGGGATGCTGCAATTGTTGTAAGTATGAAAAATGGTAAGTCACTTTTTTCAGTGCCATTGTAACTTTAAATGGTCACTCCACACAAGCAAAGGAGGGGAAAAAACTCCAGAGAAGTTCCTGAGACAAGAAGTCTAGTCCTGCCAAGAATGTAATAAGGGTTAACAGAGAGGCAGTTTCTGTAAGCAACACCAGAATGTTTCCTTCCTGCCTTCCTGACAGGATTAGGCCAGTAATTTCTGCTAACAACCGGTTCTCCGAACTACTTAGAATGTTAACAACCAGTTCTAGCGAACAGGTGCGAAATGGTAGAATCCCACCCCTGCCCTTATGGATATGCTGAATCATCTCCTAGAATAAAGTAGAATTTACTTCTCAATCTCTGTGTCCTGAGAACCTGGAGCTAAAATGATCCCTAGCTCTTGGAACTGAGTTTTCTTCTTCGTTTCCCAACTATTTTGCTATGGATTGAGGGGAACAAGATTTTGAGATGATACTCAGGACAAGCAGATTGATGTGTTTCGGATATTATGGTATTCACATGCTTCTTTGGTAATCTTCTTGGTAATCCTTTGCTTTTCTTCACAATTTAAGAGAAAGCAGAGTTCCTAATGCTAGGGAGCATTTTAGCTCCAGGTTCTCAGGACACAGAGATTGAGAAATAAATTCTACTTTATTCTAGGACAGAGGTCTCCAAACTTGGCAACTTTAAGACTTGTGGACTTCCTCATCCAGCTATGCTATGCTGGCTGAGGAATTCTGGGAGTTCTACAAGTCCACAAGACTTAAAGTTGCCAAGTTTGGGGACCCCTGTTCTAGGAGATGATTCAGCATAACCATAAGGGGAAAACTGCCTTTTGGTAGCGGGATTTTCTCTGTAGTTGGATTTACACCCATGCATAAATATAAACGTGGTTTCTTTGTTAAACTTGTTGTCCACCTCAATTCACAGAAAAATACAGTAATTATGGCTTTAAAATGAACTTTTATGACAGAAACTGGTAGGAAAGCTCTAGTATGAGTGGGTGGTCTGTCACAGTTTACATTTCTCTTCCAAGTCTTTCAGATTCTTAATATTAAATTTTGTGTTTTGCTCATTTTAAAATCTGTGTTCACAGTCATTTATGGTTTAAAATGTTATGTCTTGGAAACCCTTAATTAGAAAGTGGATCAATTAGGAACGTGGTCAGGGTCAAAACAGGAAATGCCCAGAATGAAAACAGTAAATTATTGAATTATTGGTTTATATATTTGTACTGTATATGTTGATTTTTGTTCAGACTCCTTCGTTCTCCTCCACCTCCTTAGCAAATGCTAAAACCACAGTTTAATTTGAACATCATGGTTTTTGTTGATTGCAGGAGGAAACAGGAGGGCAGTATGAAAACTTTGGACACATGAAAGCCAGTCCTAGTGTGGTTATTTTTCTTTCAGTTAATTTCTTATTCTGGCTTTACATTTAAAAAAAGGAAAAAAGAAGAACAGAAACAAAAAAGGGGGTGGCACGAGCTAAAGACTTATGTTCTACCCAGTGGCACTTGTAATGTTGTACTGTATGCATTTTTATTTTGATCTCTAGCTTGTTTTCTTCAGAGTTGATCATGACATATTTTGTTTATTCACAGCCTGTCAATATAAGAAAAGCCCTACTGCTATGCCTTTTGAAACACAAGCAGGCCATTGGCTGGCAGAGTTTTCCCTTCATTATATTCTCACCATGATGTGAAATTGTTTTCACCAACATACATTGTTGAACGTAGTCTGCAATTATTTCAAATGAAGAAAAGGTCAGTTCAAATGTGAAGACTGCAGGAGACAGACAACGATTACCTAGAACAATATTTTACTCTTGGTTTCCAACAAAATCAGTGTTTTCAAAGAGTCCACAAATCTGAGATTATTTTCCTTGATTCCTCCAAGTAGGTTTTGTCTCCTGGGAAGTGTATGTAATACAGAAGTTGGAAAAAAAAAGCAAAGCCACAAAGGTTGAAATTCAGCAGAAAAGAATGTGCCAAATTTGTGGCAACTCTTCATTAAAAATCATTACAAGTATGGGTGAGAGAGGTATAAAAAGGTTGTCATTTTGACTGAAACCTGGTTCTTGGGGGGGAAATGTATTTTTCTTTCATCTAGGAGAACCTGTTATTCTCAGACCGAATTTGTTTTTTGTTTTATTTCTTTGGCAGCATTTCTAGCAGGGCAATAAAACTAAAACTAAATTAGTTTCCTAATTTAAAATTCTTCTTCTGCCTTTGAAAAAGTTCCCTATCAAGGAACGAAGCATAAATGTGAGTGAATGCAGTGCAAAACTAGTTCAAGTCATGATTTTATTTATAAAGGATATATTTTACTTTTCCACTAAACATATTACTCAGAGTGATTGACAACAATTGGATGGATGGAGAGAGAAAGAGACAGAGAGACAGAGAGAGAGACAGAGAGAGAGAAAACCATCATAGCACATGAAAAGGTACATTAATAGACAGCAAAAATATGTTGAAACCCCCAAAAAAAAAAAAAAAAAAAGAATAGAAAGATTAGTGAATTATTTCCCTAGTGGAAAAGTTCTGTAACTGAAAAATCTGCAGATGTTAATGAAAGAAACCTGAAGTGAAAAGGAGTGAAACCGTGGATGTCTGCAGTATGTATTTTGTTACACAATGACTGTTCCTAAGTATACACATTTATTGAGGCAAATATCAGAATTGTGCAAGGAAAGTTGGACCTTGAAGAAGAATATGAAGAACACTGATGCTTTTCAACATTGGTGTTGGAGAAGACATCAGAGAATACTGTGGACATCCAAGGAAACAAATTTATGGATCATTGAACAAATCAACCCAGACCTTTCACTCATGGCACAAATGACCAAGCTCAAATTATCGTACTTTGGACAAATATTGCAAAGACCCAGTTTTCTGGAGAATACCCAAATGCTGGAAAAGTGGAAGAAAAGAAAAGAAGATTATCAACAGCAAGGTAAGTGGATTCAGTTCAATGGTAATGAGTGCATTGTTTTTTAAAAAAAACAGATTAGGGATATATCATCATGGGGGAAAATCTACTTATGTAATTGCTAGAAGTTGAAAACAATTTGATGGATATAATGGAATGTGTGGATGATTCTGAGGAATGAGGTTAAGAGATGCTGCCCAGGAAACAACCAGACAAAAGAGGTAGGAGTCCCCAGTGGTTTAACAGTCAGAGAAAGAAACTTAGGAAAGCCTAAGCCACCCTAATACATCAAGCAGTTAAATGTACTGGCGGGAAATTTTTACTTTTAGACCCCCCCAAGATGTAGCCTTAGAATACAGGAGAGTTAGTGCCTCTTGTCTCATTTCCCTTCTGGCTTACCTGACAATGTCAGCTCTATCAATCTAGCTAGGCAACTTTCCTATCATCTGCCTAAAACAAGGAAATCAAAAGAAAAATAAGAGTGTAAAGATAGCTCTGAGGAGATGAAAGGTTTTTATATCCAGTTTTAACTCTTCCTCTTCTTCCCAAATCACTAATGTCATATCCGAGTCTCATATCTTTGATAGAACTTTTCTTTCAAGAACACCTTTCCTGGTACTTATATTTAATAGTATTTATTTCCCCCTCAGACATTCTGAGGGGGAAAAAATCACTTTATAAGGGTGATGGAACTAAGCCCTCAAACAGTAGCTGCTTGGAACTATCCAAGAACTTTGCACACCCAAAAAAATATGCAGTCTTAATATGAATGTAATCAATATTTCATTGCTATGCTCTTTTACGACTGCAATAATATCAACAGTATTGCAACTTTCATTTGTTAAGAGAAATTCCATTTTGCTCTTTGTGATTTTCACAGTAGATTCCACCCCCCACCCCCCGATTTTTACTTGCATGGAGACACTGAAGGTTTGCACTGATATGTCCATCTGTTTAATGGACTACTTCAAAGTGATGAAAGTTGGTGATATAATGCAGCAACTAATTTTTCCAGGCCATTACTTAGTTGCCATAAAGTTCAGTGCTGAATGGTTTGACAACTGACAGCACCCATAGTGATAGAGATCTGTTTGGAGAGAAAAACCAAATCTGCTAACATTGTTGGATTCAGGGATGATACCTCAGGATTTTAATTAACAAAATAATATTCAAGGTAATCAATATTAGCAATAAACATGCATTCTACATAAGAGATTGATGTGTCACAAGCAGTGTATCGTAAGATAAATCTTCATGCCTTGATCTGATCACAATTAGTGATTGAACTTATAGTGCAGGAAATTTTGGAATATCTTTTTTTTCCTGAGACCTTTGATATTTGGAGGCGCTGGACATCTATACCAAAACTGAGTTGCAGATTATGCATTATCTTGAAAACAAAGACAAGGACTTCGGGGAAATATAAACAAACTTATTTGAGTGACCAGGAACTAAAAGTACAAGACTGCTAAATTAGAAATATGAGTAAATGGACTTGCTTTCAAATAGAGCAAGCAATGTGTCCCAAATTTTTTGGAATTGCAAGTAATAATTGGAGAATCAAGGGAAAAGGTGCAAAAGTAGTTTTAATAAAATTATCTTAAAATATTTATGGTAGAGTAGTCCACTGAAACCAATAAGGCTACCGAGGAACCTAAATATTAAAAGTTAATTATTATAGTACTCTTAGATCCATTTTTTAAAAATAAAATGTTTAGGTAGAAAAGAAAAAATGTCTGTTTTATCGCATTTCAAAGTTAATATCAGTAATTTAATGGATATTCATAGACAGGCACATGGTGAAACTGTTAATTATATGCATCAAAATGTGATATTCATTATGATTTGTAGCTTTTCCCCAATATTTTGGGTAATCATGACTTAGGACAGCACATAATCATGCTAATTTCTTTGTTGTTGTTGTTCATTGCGAAGTTGTGTCCGACCCATCATGACCCCATGGACAATGTTCCTCCAGGCCTTCCTGTCCTCTACAATCCCCCAGAATCCATTTAAGCTCACGCCGACTACTTCAGTGACTCCATCCAACCATCTCATTCTCTGTCGTCCCATTCTTCTTTTGCCTTCAATCATCCCCAGCATAAGGCTCTTCTCCAGCAAGTCCTTCTCATTAGGTGGCCAAAGTATTTGAGTTTCATCTTCAGGATCTGGCCTTTAAAGATCAGTCAGGGTTAATCTCCTCTAGGAGTGACCGGTTTGATCACCTTGCAGTCCAAGGGACTCACAGGAGTCTTCTCCAGAACCACCGTTCAAAGGCCTCAATTCTTTGGCACTCAGCCATCCTTATGATCCAGCTTTCCCAGACATACATTTCAACTGGGAAAAACCATAGCCTTGACTATGTGCACTTTTGTTGGCAGGGTAATGTTTCTGCTTTTTAGTATGCTGTCTAGATTTGCCATAGCTTTCGTCCCCAGGAGCAAGCATCTTTTGATTTCTTGGCTGTAGCCCCATCTACTGTGATCTTGGAGCCCAGGAAAATAAAATCTGTTAATACCTCCATTTCTTCCCCATCTATTTTCTGGAAATTGAGAGGGCTGGATGCCATGATCTTAGTTTTCTTAATGTCGACTTTCAAGCCAACTTTTGCACTCTCCTCCTTCACCTGAATCAAGAGGCTCCTTAGTTCCTCTTCACTTTCTGCCATTAGAGTAATATCATTTGCATATCTGAGGTTGTTGATATTTTTCCTGGCAATCTTAATTCCAACTTGTAATTCATCTAGCCTCACCTTTCTCATGATGTGCTCTGCATATAAGTTAAATAGGCAGGGCAACAGCATACAGCTTGCCGAATTCCTTTCCCAATTTTGAACCAATCAGTGGTTTCGTGTCCAGTTCTCACTGTTGCTTCTTGACCCGCATATAGATTTCTTAAGAGACAAATAAGATGGTCTGGTACTCCCATCTCTTTAAGAACTTGCCACAATTTGTTGTGATCTACACAATCAAAGGTTTTCTCATAGTCAATGAAGCAGAAGTAGATGTTTTTCTGGAACTCCCTAATTTCTTAATTTCTTAGTATGAAATTATTAGTATTAACTAATTTCTTTTTTTTTTTTTTTGGAAAAATACTTTATTAGTTTTACCTTTAAAAGAACAACACAACTACAAATTATGTACAACAAAAAGAAAAATAGGCCTTGGCATAGACCAAGAGGGAGAGAGAGGAAAGCCTAAGAGAGGGGAAAGGGAAGAGTAAGGGAGGGGAAGGATAGAGTAGGAAAACAGTTAAAATAAAACCATATTTTGTGACTGTCTGTAAGATCCTTTCTTCTTCAAAAGTATCATCGGCGGTGCTTTTCTTTATCTCTGCTTCGGAGGCCTCGGCCATAATTTTCCTAGAGATGATCTATCTTTGGTTTAGCCAATTATACAAAGGATTCCAATTGTTGTAATATGATGAGGATTCTTTATTTTTAGTGCTTGGGTTAGTTTGTCCATTTCGCGCATTGTAAAATTTTCTGAATAACCATATGTTCAGAGGGAATGGAAGATAATTTCCAGCACTGGGCAAATGCCAGTCTGGCTGCGGTTAAGATATGAATTACAATATACTTCGATTTTTTGGGTATTTGTTTATCGAAAATTCCTAGAAGGAAGGACTCTGGTTTGTACTCTATTTGTTCCTTGGTTATTTCCTCTAGCCAGCGCCTAATTTTTGCCAGTACTTCTGGGTTTCCTTGCACGACCACCACAAATGGAAGAAGGTACCTTCTATGCTTTGACATTTCCAACAATTGGGGCTCGTGTTGGGGTGCATCTTCGCCAATCTCGAAGGGGGCAGGTGCCATCTATAAAACATTTTATATGCATTTTCTTTATAAGCTGCTGATTTCGTGATCTTAATGTTCCTGTTCCAGATCCTTTCCCATTCTGCTAGCGTAATGCTCGTCCCACGTTTCTGCTCCACGCAATCATATTTCCTTTGACAATTTCTTGTTCTAATTCAGTTTCTAATAAATGTTTGTAAAATTTAGATATATTTTTTTGCTCGGTCCTAATAGAATTTTGTCTAAAGTCTGTAATTTATTGTAGATTCCAAATTCCTTAATATCTTGTTTATATCTACTATGAATTTGAAGGTACACCCACTGATCAATTTTAAATCCTCGCTCTTGTAATTCTTGTCGGGTTTTCAATTTTCCTTGTGGGTCTAATAAATTTTCGTACTTAATCATTTTAGTTATATCCAAATTATTAGGGTGTACTATCGCTTCCATTGGAGATAGCCAAATCGGTATTTTTAGATAAAGTTTTTTACGTACTTTTTTCCAATTGGTTAATAGAGAGTCCCTGATAAGATGCCTATGGAAATATGATTGCCTGGGTTTCCCAGTTTCCCACAGAAAGGCATGCCATCCTTTCTGCATATCGTGGCCTTCTAATATTAGTGTTCTTTTGTTAGTTAAATTCACCCATTCCTTTATCCATAGTAGGGTGGCTGCCTTGTAATATACTTCCCAGTTTGGGAGGCCTAACCCTCCTCTGCTTTTCAAATCTTGTAGGGCTTTTACATTAATCCTAGCTTTTTCCCCTGCCAAATAAATTTAAGTGTTATCTTGTTTAATTCCATAAAAATTTTTTTTATTTAATTTGATTGGAATTGTCTGGAATAGATATAGAAATTTTGGCAGAATATTCATCTTAATCAGAGCAATCCTGCCCAATAAGGAAAGTTGTAATGTACTCCAGGAATCTAAATCTTTCTTGGATTGTTGGAGAAGTTTGTCATAGTTGTTTTCTTTTAATGATTTGCTTTGTGGAGTAAGCCAAATTCCTAAGTATTTAATTTTTTTGTCACCTGTATTCCCATTATTGTCTCTAGTTCTTTATTCTGGTCTCCTGTTAAATTTTTAGACATTAATTTCGTTTTACCCCTATTAATTTTAAATCCTGCGACTTCTCCAAATCGTTCTAGTTCTTCTAATAAGTTATGTCCTTTTTCTATAGGCTCCTCCAGAAAAAAAACCAAATCATCAGCGAAGGCTTGTACTTTGTACTCTTCTGATTTAATCCTCAGTCCTCTAATTCTCGAATTTTGCCTAATATACGTCAAAAGAGATTCTAGGCGAATATGAAAAGCAGAGGAGAGAGAGGCAACCCTGTCTAACCCCTTTTTCTATTTTTATCGGGTCAGTTTGTTCCCCATTTATTAGAATATTTGCCTGTTGAGTATGGTAAATTGTAGTGACGACGTTTTCAATCTAGTGCCGAGGTTCATATTGTATATTTTTTGAATTAAAAATGCCAATTTAAATTGTCGAATGCTTTTTCAGCGTCCAAAAACATAAATGCAAATTGTTTTTCCGGATGGGCTTCATAGTATTCTGAAATGTCTATCACTGTTCTTAGATTATTCTTAATTTGTCGAAATGGGAGAAATCCATTTTGATCTTCATGGATATGTGTGTTTAGAACCTGTATTAGTCTATTAGCTATTATAGAAGAGAATAGTTTGTAATCTGCATTCAGGAGCGAGATTGGTCTATAATTATTAATAAGTCTATGGTCTAGGTCCTCCTTCGGGATCAGCGAAATTAAGGCTCCCCTCCACGAGTCCGGCATCTTGGCTGCTAGGAGTACCTCATTGAATACTTCCAGCATCAGTGGTCCAATTTGTTCTATGATTGTTTTGTAAAGTTCTACAGGTATCCCGTCCGGTCCTGGCGCTTTATTGTTACTTTGCTTCTCTATTGCTGACTTCAGTTCGGACCATGTTATATTTTTGTTTAATAATTCTATCTCTTCCTCTCCAATTGCTTTTTCGTCGCTTCCTCTAGATATTTCATTATTTTGTCCTCACAAACGTCTTCCTTTTTGTATAATTTCCTGAAGTATTTAAAAGTGATCTCTTTTTCTTCTCTATCTCCTCTTGCAAATTGCCCCTCTCATCCATTAATTGGTGTATCAATCTTTTTCTTTCATTTTCTTAAGTTTGTGAGCTAACCATCTCCCTGGCTTGTTTGCGTGCTCAAAATAAATTTGTTTAGTCATTTTCAGACTACTCTCCAATTTTTCTTGTTCCAATAAATTTAGATTGTGTTTAGTTGTTATTAACTGATTCTGTATTCTTTGATTTTTGGGGTTCTTTTGTAGTTGGGTTTCTAAATCCTTAATTTCTTGTTGTAAGTTACTTTGTTGGGCATACTTTCTTTTATTTCTCATAGCATTGTAAGAGATAGTTGTTCCTCTTATAAATGCCTTCATTGTGTCCCATATATTTTGTTTGAAGTTAGTTCATTATTATTTTCTTTTAAGAAGAAGTTCAGTTCTTCTTTCAATTTATTAGTGTATTCTTCTTCTTTTATTAAGTGAGTGTTAAGAGTCCATCTTCTTTTTGGTTTTCTTCTACCTCTCCAGGTTATTTGAATTGGGTTGTGATCAGCCCAGTCGTTTGGTAAGATTTCGCTATCTTTGATTTCATTAATTAATTCACCATTTATCCAAGCCATATCTATTCTTGTCCAAATTTTGTGTGGGTTAGAGTAAAAGGTAAACTGTTCTTTTTTGGGGTTTAGTTTTCTCCAAATATCTACCAGATTCAGTTCGTACATCATATCCTTACATGGCTTGAAAATTCTCTTTTTCCTTTTTTATTCTTACTCATGTTACTATGATCCTTCCGGTAGTCAGCAATAGAGTTAAAATCGCCAATCAGAAAAATATTGCCATTTCCGAAATCTATTATTTTTGGTGAAGATGTTTGAAAAATTTACCTTGATCATCATTTGGGGCATAGATTACTACCAGTAAAAATGTAATGCCATTAATCGAAGTTTGTACCACCAGGGTTCTTCCTTCAGGATCCGCCCAGATTAACTCCGCTTTTAAATCATCTCTCACATATATTGCAATACCTTTCTTTTTGTGCTCATCTGCTGGTGCTGTGAATAATTTTCCCAGTTTCGGACAATCTAGAAATTTCTCCTCACTTTTCCTAATGTGTGTTTCTTGTATGCAAACTATATCAACGTTTTGTTTTATTAGTTTATTTAGAATCCTTTTCCTTTTAGCTCTTGAATTTAGGCCGTTTATGTTGATGGAAAGGATTTTACTTCCTTCCTCCATTTACTTAAGTCTGCCTCGCTTTTTGTCTCGTAATTATACGGCTCTCTTCTTGTAGGAGGTATGGGGATGTTTCTACTCTTTCTTGTTGTAAGTTGTCTTTTCCTTGAGTTTGGACGGGTCTTTCTTCCTTGTTCCTATGGCGGTTCCGATCTTCCTGCATGTTCCTTTGGGTTTCCTCCTTAGTGTGTTGATCCTCCGTGGTTGTTAGCTGTTCTAGAAAGTCTTGTGCTTGTTCTATTGAATCTATTTTAATTTTTCTTCCCTTCCACCATATTAGCATCCCTTCTGGAATTTGCCATTTAAATGAAATTTCTTTTTTATTTAAGTGGTTAGCTAAAAATTTATATTCTTGCCTTAAGGCCCTCACTTTTCTTGGAATCTGCTTGAGAACTATGATCTCTTTGCCCATATATAATACTCTCTCATCTCTGGCCATTCTAAGTATTAGGTCTCTCACGCATCTTCTTGAAAAGCGGATGTGGATCTCCCTTGGGCACTTGTGACGCCTTGCGTAACTGGTATTCACCTTATAGACTTCGGTCGAATTCTTTGAGTAAGTCATCTTTTTCTTTTCCAACTAGATCAGCCAACAAACCTGCCATTAATTGCGCTAGTTCTTCATTTTTGGATTCCTCCACGTTTTGGAACCTTAGGTATGCCGCTGCTCTGTCCATCTCAAGTTGGACCAAGGAATCTTCCATTTCTCTATTAACACTTTTAAAGCCTTCTTCAGTCCTTTCTAGGTTCCTCTCCGCTCGTTCTGTCCTCCTCTCTATTTCTTTTATTTTTATTTCAGTTCTTTCCATAGCCAATTGCATTGTCCCCACCTTATCTTCGACTTTTTGTATATCTGCTCTCATCTCCTCTTTTAATTTCCCCATTTCTTCCTTCAGTTCGCTAATATCGGCTCTGGTCTCATTGTGATTCCTAATCATAATCTCCTGCATTCTAGACATTGACTCTTGCAGGGATAATAGTGTCGCTTGCAGATTGGCATTAGTGACGGTCGGTTGTTTTTCTCCTGTCAAGGTCTCTTCTATAGTTTTCTGCGTTGTTGGGAGGCAGTTGCCAAAGTTGTCGCCAAGGTCTGGGTGTTCTTCCTTCCCGTTTTCAGGGCCGTGGTTGTTGTGGAAGTCATCTCTGATAAGATTTGTTTTTGCAATTGGATAATGTTAAGAATATTTTCCCAAATCACCATTCGATGTAATAGCCCTTTAAATGTGATTGCAAGTCTATTTACTAAGCTTACACACCAAGTTATTTTAGATCTCTTTCTTCGACCCAATTTGTCGCTTAGGCAATTTAAATTCCAATTCAATAAAGTGTTATCACATACTATAAATAGAATATTATCAAATATTATATATTAAGTATTATATATTGTTCTCTATACTAAGTTCATATACCAAAATTCATTAATTATATTTAACCCCTAATAAATCAATATCATATCAAATCAAACTTATTTACAGTATTAACTAATTTCTTAATATGTTTAAATTCTCAGAAATTCTGTCCAGAACAAAGAAAATGTGACTGATTTGCAGATCTACATATATTGATAATCCGAATGTTAAATTATTTATGCATATTATAGGTTCAAATATTTCTGGATGGCAACAAAGCAGGCATTGTGTACAAATCAAATGGTTGAGCAACCAGTTCACTTAAAAGAGAAATTAAGATATGCATAAAGCTGGTCCTTGACTCATGACCATTTATTTAATGATTGTTCAAAGTTAGAATGGTCTCAGAAAAAGTGACTTAGAATTCACACAATTGTTGTACCATCCATACAATCACATGATTTCAGATCAGATCCTTGACATCCAGTCCACATTTATGATTGGTTGCAGTGTTTTGTGGTCATTGCAATTGCAATTTGCAACCTTCTCAGCAGTTCCTGCCAAGCAAAGTCAATTAGGAAATCTGGATTCACTTAATGACATGTGTTTTACTTAACAACTCCAGTGATTCGCTCAATGATCACAGTAAAAATAGTCATAAAATTGGCTCTATTCATGTGATGATTTGCTTTATGACTGTGCTGATTTACAATAGACATTCCAGTCCCAATTGTTGTCATAAATTGAGGATTAGCACTGTTGGTATCCTTTGATGATCATTTTGCCTCCATTCAGTGAACTTCAGCTTTAAGACAAGAGTTAGCCATTACATACATGTAGCTCTCAAATTATTTTAAGCCAAGCCAATAGTATAACTTCTCCCTGTGCCCAGCTGGGTCACTTTTCTAATACTGCACCACCAAAATTTGTATGATCTGCATTTTTATGAACAGACCTTGAAGTCTCTAATTATTTTATTCATTTATTTAACAATTTATGTCTTTAATGCAGCTAGAGCATCAGGAAAGAAGAGGCTAGAATGTGAGTGGCCATACTAAACTGTCATGCCCCTGTGGGACTCTGAATCTGCAGGGGAAGATGAGCTGGAACAAGAGCCAACAGAGATTGAGAGGGTGGCTCCATTGGCCTTGGAGGAAACTGGGAAAGGCAAGGCTTTTCTGAATTAGTAAGTCCTGCACACAGGGAGGAGCAAGAGAGACAGAGTTCAGGAGAAGAGCAGAGGCTACCCTCTCTTGATCCTAGAACAAGGAGCTGACTATGAGGGAGGAGAGTGCCCCACTCCCTTTCATAAGGCACACCTGGGAACTGAAATGTAAGGAAGTGCTGGTGTGTGTGTGTGGGGGGGGGGCATTTGTCAGGAACAAGTATTGAATCTGTGGAGCCTCGTGTGCCCTTGCCAACGCCTGGAGACTGCTGTACTCTATCTTGTAGGGCTTGCCTGGTTTGCCTGCTTTGCTGAACTTCTTGTTCTAGTTGCTGTTTGGTTAACCTGGATTATTGAACTGCTGGCCCTGGTTACTATTTGGCTAACCTGGCTTAGTGGACTGCTGGTCCTGGTTGCTATGTGGCTAACCTTGCTTATTGGATTACTCACAGCCAGAGGCTTCTGAAGGTGTGTGAGAGAGCTTTGCTCCAGTATTTGTAGTAGAATGTGGGGATGTTTGGGGACACAATTGGAGCAATAAAGGGCGTTAGACCTGTTCTCTGGCTGTGTTTTCGTACCACACCCTGGGTCATCACTCTCAACTATCTTTTGATATCTATTTGATATTAACATATCTTTACCCCCTTTGCCTTCCCTGTTAAACAAGAGTGATGATTTCCTTTTCATGTAATAAAGATCTGATTAAATTTATTATTATTATTTTGTTATAGATTGTTCTCCACTGAGCTGAAGGGAGAATCCAGGATGGGTAGTGTTGTGAATCAATAAAAGTGAATAACCTAAATGCAAATGAGGGGTTGAAAACCTGCACACCTGATTGGTCCTTATACAACAACTTGGGATTGGGCCAGAACCGGTCCCTGATTGGTCACTTTTGGGACTGTCCTTATTGGTCAGTAGTTGGAACCTGTTGCGCATTTTCATTGGTTAATAAGGCAGCAGCTAACCCTATAAAAGGGTTACTGCTGCCCATAGCATTGCTCTGTTCCATTCTAATTCCTGTTATTATTAAAGAGTTGAAGTCACTGGTCAGATGTCTGGTCTCCTTATTCTCCAAACTTAACAGGTAGTCTCTAGTCTCCTAGCTCTGCAGACTGAGTTGAAAAACTGAGGACACACCCCCTGGTAACGGTCCCCAGTTCTTCACTCGGTCTCAGTGTGTTCAGACCACCCTTTAAGGGCTCTGAATAGTTAGGATTGTAGAAGAATATTCATCCCCTGGATTAAGCTTTTTTTTTTGCAGAGAGGCTTAGATCAGGTTTGACAGCTAGCCGGCTTGCTGGTTTAGCACTTTCATTTTTTCGTGCCCTTTTTCCGGTTCGCCTTTTTTTGCTTGTTTTTTTAATTTTTTGACTTTCCTTGCTGGTGGACTGGTTTTTGTTTTGTTTTCTGCCAAAACTTGAGTGGAGATGACCCTGAGAGCCCGTGTGGCCCGGGCTGGGGTGGGAGTCGGCGTCTTATTTAACTCGCCTCCTCCCGATCCACTTTCCCTTGCCTGGGACGAGCCGCAGCTGCTGCTAAGCGCTTCTGTCCCTTTTCGGCGGCAGCGGTCATTTATTTAGTTTGGGGACAATCTTGCAGTTCGTCTCCAGTATAGTCACTGGAGGGGGGGTTCTGGCCATCGGGATTAAATCCTCACACACCCCCCATCCAGTCCTCAGAGCACCATGGTAGCTGCAAGACGCTTGAGTTTGCCTGATAATTGCGGTGCAGCCAGCGCCTCTGACCTGTCAGGGCTTGCTGCAATTCAAAGAGGCAGCCGTTCTTTTTTCCACTTTTTTTCCTTGACTCGGCTTTTGAATTGTGGAGCTGGGCTGAGCTCACCACTTTGGGTCACACTAGCCTCCTGAAGTGGTGCACAGCTACTGTGGCTGTAGCTGACAGCTTAGGCTGAATATTTTTTATTTTATTTTATTTTTACTTCTTTCTCCCTTTCTCTACCCCATCAAGTGACAGTTATTTTTGGCGGGCTCAATGATGGCCACCAAGGGAGCTGATCAAGAATTGTCAGTTCTTCAGCAGGGTAGAGAGAAGGCTGTAAAAGGATCTCCTAAGCCCAGGTCTGCTGGTCTGGAGGCAGCAGCTAGGATTAGAGCCAGGACTCTAGCCCCTAGGAGATCCTCTAGGGATGAGGATAGACAGGCCAGGTGTAGACAAAAAGCCATAGACAAACAGTTTGACAGGGCAGTGAGAGATTCCAGGATGGCTGAATACAGAGCCACCCCTCAAACTTTGCCTCCTCAAGATGACAGGCAGCCAGACGAACTGGCAGATAGGCAGTATATGACTGCCTGGTCTCCTGGGGGCTCAAGTACCCATGATTTGCAGGGTAACCTCCAAATCAGGGCTGAGGCCTCTCACAATTTTTCTCAGCTGCCTCAGGGAATCTTGATGGCGGCACCTGCAGACCAAGTCTCCAGTGCAGCCAGACCTGTGCCTGCAGCCACCTTTACACCTATAGCAGCTGGCTTATGACCGGAGGGGACCCAGATGCAAGAAATGCCATCCTTCATGAGAGCCTGGATCTCCCAGACAATAAGACAGGAATTGCAGGCAGAGGTCAACCAGCTGCACCAGCTGTCTTATTTGGAACCTAGCAGAGGAGTCCTGCAGGGGCAGGGGCAGGCTTCTGCAGAACATCTGGTCCACTTCAGAGAGCGCTCGGCCTCTCCTTCAGAAAGCAGCCAAATTTATGGCTCCGAGAGGGACCTCCTTCCAGAAAGGGATTTTTCGGATGAGGAGTCGGAGGTAGCAGGTCCCCCCTCCTTTAAGGGTCTTTTCCAGCTGGTTAAGGCCAAGAGCACAGCTCATCTCAAACAGGACACGGTCACTGTACCTGTGCCCCAGATGTTTCTGAACCTGATCAAAAAGCAGTGGGAGTCCCCTGGGATGTCAACTTGCCCCAGTGGGTCTGAGTCTACCTTATTTAATGTGGACAAAGACCTTTTGGACATTATGGAAATGGCAAAGGTAGATGGCCCAGTGGTAGCCCTAGCTTCCTCATCTGTCATCCCACCTGATGCAGAGGATGTTTTAAAAACAGAGGACCAGAAGGAGGAGATGGTGCTCCGGAGAGCTCATCAAGCCGACTCCTGGGCCATCAGGGCATCTTTTTTTACTTGGACCTCTTTGCGGTGGCTGAGGCAGCTACAGGACAGAATCCCACCTGAGGATCTCAGGGTGCATCAGGACCTGAATAAGATTATAGCTGTGGCTCAATTGACTGCTGATGCCACCCTCACGTCAGCCAAAATTTCTTCCAGAGCCATGGCCTCTTCCATAACAGTACACAGGCTTCTCTGGCTAAGAAATTGGCAGATGGACGTCAGAACCAAATGGAAACTGGCGTCAGCTCCCTTTAAGGGAGAGAGGCTTTTTGGGGAAGCCCTGGATCCTTTTTTGATGGAAACCAGGGACAAGTGAAAGATCCTGCCCTCTCAGGGGAGGCACTTTGATTACAGGTCTCATCCCTACTACAGGAAGCCCTCCTTTAAACAGGGGAAAGCTGGGGCAGGCTTTCCCCATCAAAGTAGGCCCTTTTTTCCAGAGATCCTCCTCTCAGGCCGATAGACAGGCCTTTGCCGCCAGAGGGCATCAGAAGCAAGAGGGCAGAAAGTCCTTGAGGGGTTCCAACGGACGCTTCAGGCACAACAAGTGACACCCGAGCCTCATCCCCCAATAGGGGGCCATTCTGGGACTGTTCTGGCAGAGGTGGGAACAGACCACAATGGAAGTTTGGATCCTGTCAACCTTATGGTTGGGTTTCTCTCCCCCCCACAAGAGGCTTTGTGTGCTGCCCTGGGACCCCTCAAAGAGGGATTTCATGGAATCACCGATCCACCATCTGCTGGACATTTGAGCTATCCAGCCGGTGTCGGTGGACCAGGAGAGACAGAGTTTCTATTCAATGTTGTTTGTGATTCCAAAGGCCTTGGGGGGGAGGCAAGCAATCCTCAACCTGAAAGGGCTCAACAAACATCTAATCTACTGAAGGTTCAAGATGCACTCCCTCCACTCCATTCTAGAAGGACTTGACGGAGGCCTACCTCCATGTGCCCATACACCCCAACCACCATCAGTTCCTGAGGTTTTGCTATGGCGGCTGCCATTTTCAATACAGGGCTCTCCCATTCAGCCTGTCATCAGCCCCTCGGAATTTTACCAAGCTCTTGGCAGCGGTAGCGGCACTCCTCAGAGCCTTACCATAAGGATTCAATGCTATTTGGACGACATCCTTATAGCATCCTCTTCCAGACCCCAGGCGGAGGAGGACCTGATGTCGACAATCAGGATTCTTTGAGAGCATGGGTTCTCGATAAACCTGGACAAATGCCACCTAGTACCATTGACTCGGCTCTTGCATTTGGGGGCCATTATAGACACCTTGGCCGGACAGATTTTTCTCTCACAGGAGCGTTGAGACAGTATCAGGGAAGTCATGTCGCTGATCCTGTCTTCCAGAGAGGCACCTATCATCTTGCTGTCTCAATTTCTTGGCAAAATGATATCGTGTATCAGGATTGTCCCATGGGCCCACTTCCACACCTGAACCCTTCAGTGGTTCCTGCTCCCTTACCAGAGGGCGAGCAGGGGCAACTCTCCAAGGAGGGTTCGCGTCCCCTTGCCAGTTCTTTGTTCCCTCCATTGGTGACAGTCCCGAGCCATGGATCAGGGATGCTTGTACAGGGAACCCCAGAGGTTTACCATCACCACTGACTCCAGTCTCTATGGTTGGGGGGCCCACTTGGGAGCCCAGGTCACCCAGAGGAGGTGGTCACGAGAGGAGCTCGCCCACAACATAAATTGGCTAGAGCTCAGGGCTGCCTGCTTAGTGCTCAAGGATCTAAGGCAAGAGGTGGTGGGGAGACATGTGCTTCTCCTCATGGACAATGTGGCTACCAAGGCCCACATAAACCAGCAGGGGGGCACATGCTCCAGATCTCTAATGCAGGAAGCAACTCAATTGTGCAGGTGGGCGGAGAGAAACTTGTTGTCCCTATGAGCAGAACATATCCAATGTGGAGTATCCAATGTGCAGGCAGACTGGTTGAGCAGGGCCACAGTCGACCAATCAGAATGGTGACTGCATCCCAGTCTATTCCAGGAGGTGACAGAATGCTTCAGCCACCCGATTCTGGATCTCTTTGCATCACCAGAGAACACGCACCTCCCGAGGTTCTTTGCTCAATTCCCTGCCCGAGGAGCAGAAGGGGTCAATGCTCTCCAGTGCAGGTGGCCCCAGGAACTATTGTATGCCTTCCCCCCTTCCCCTGATTCCGGGGGCAATCAGGAAAGTACTGATAGAAAGGGTGGAAGTTCTGTTGGTAGCCCTTTACTGGCCCAGGCGTCCTTGGTTTGCCAACCTGGTGGGCCTGTCAGTCGCCAGACCCTGGAGAATTCCCCTGCACAAGATCTCCCTGAGCCAGGGTCTGATCGAGCACCCAGATCCAGCCTGGTTTCGGTTGACTGTCTGATGCTTAAGCGGGGGATCCTGAAACAGGAGAAGTTTTCCACAAAGGTCATTCAGACTATCCAGGCGGCCAGAAGACCTTCCACGACCAGGATATATAATGCAATGTGGAAGATTTTCTGCAGTTGGTGCGCTTGTCACCAATTGGAACCCACTGGGGTTTCTGTTGCAAAGGTATTAGAGTTCCTGCAAGATGGGTTGGATAAAGGTCTCTCCTCCAATAACTTGAAGAGACAGGTGGCTGCCTTGGCCTCGGTGATTTCAGTCAAGGGCTCTACTACTCTGGCCCAACACGAATCTGAGGCCACCAGTGGTCCACCGCTACCCCACCTGGGATTTGCCTAAGGTCCTACAGGCACTAACTTCTCCCCCATTTGAACCCTTACGTAAAGTCTGCCTTCACCTTCTCACGTGCAAGGTGTTATTCTTGGTGGCCATTACCTCGGCCAGGCATATTTTGGAGTTGGCGGCCTTATCCATCAGGAAGTATCTGTGCATATTCCATGCAGACAGGGTGGTTCTGCGGTTGGACCCTACCTTCCTGCCCAAGGTGAACTCCTTATTCCATCGTTCACAGGAGTTGATTTTGCCTAATTTCTGTCCTGAGCCTACCCATGCACTAGAGAAAAAATGGCACATTAGGAGGGCCCTCCATATTTACATTAAAAGAGCTTCTTCTCTTAGGAAGATGGAAGCCCTGTTTGTTTCCTTTCAGCCATCAACTTTAGGTCGCAGGGTGATACCTTCCAAAGTAGGTCATTGGCTCAGAACCTGCATTGCAAAGGCCTATGAGTTACAGAGCCTTCCTGTACCCAGGAGGATCACAGTGCACTCAACCAGAAGTGCAGCGACCACCACAGCCTGGGCAATGCAGGCATCGATTCTGGACATTTGTAGAGCTGTGACCTGATCATCAGTGACCCCATTCATAAGACATTACAAAATTGACTCCTTTGCCTCAGCGAAGGTGTCCTTTGGAAGGCGAGTCCTGCAGGGTGTGCATGTAGAGGTGGGGACCTCTGAGCAATCCAGATCCCACCCGTAGGACAGCCATCAGCCAGCTTTGGTAGTCCCATCCAAGATTCTCCCTTCGGCTCAGTGGAGAATTGGTGGGGGCGTTGGTCCTACCTGAACGCTTCTTCTCGGGGAGCTGAAGGGAGAATCCAGTCCCTCCCTATAGTCTGTCTGGTCGGAATAGGGAGGAAATGTCCCTTTTTTCGCAGTATCAACGAACTATCTGTTTGAAGACAAAGAGCAGCTGAATTCGCTTCAACATTGTTCGGAACTGGGGACTGTTACCAGGGGGTGTGTCCTTGGTTTTTCAACTCGGTCTGCAGAGCTAGGAGACTAGAGACTACCCATCCTGGATTCTCCCTTCGGCTCCCCAAGAAGAAGCCTTCAGGTAGGACTAACGCCCCATCTGTTCTGGTTTAGTATCTGTAGGGTTTAGCAAAACTGAAAATGAATAATCCCAAAAATGGATTCTCGTTGTGAACTGGCAGAGTGATATGGAGCTCTATCATCTCACATTTACACTCTGGAGTTTGATAAATTAGGATAATTCTCATTGGCATGTACTGTATGTGCTGCCAATAGGCATAAGGAAAAAATATTTCTAGAAAACACCAGTAAAAGACTGATTTTTCTTTTATGAGCATTTAGCCTTCTTCTTTCTATATTGTTCTCATTGCACTAACAATAGGACTTATCTTGTTGTCTCCTGAATGTCTGGGCTACATGTACACCTTTTAAGCATTTTTATTTGTTAACAGAGAGAAAATGCCCATTACTCATATGGGGTTGCTAAGTTTTATTCTATAGTTCATTCCTTTCAAAGATTACTGATAGCTCAGTGCTATCATGCAGTCACTGGGTTGTCACAGTTCTTTATTTATATTACTTCTATTTTACTTTATTTCCTTTCTTTTAAGGATTTAATAGATACACTTTTGATAGTGCTGGTTTTGTGACTGCAATAAAATGAAATTAAATAAGAGTGGCTGTTTTCCTATAATGCACATTACCGCAAATAAATTACCCGACATGATGTAGTGTGTTTTCTTGCAACAACAGCAGCTTCTCTAAGACTATGCAACTATTAATTAATGCTGTGTAATCAGGGGTCATCTCATTATAGATATGGCAGTATACAGAGATGAAGTAATAATATGGTACAGCTATACATCATTGGCTCATTGAAACAATATTTTGAGTGCAATCCTGCTTTTCTTCTATTCAGAGTACAATTCCCATGTAGCTTACGTGAAAGATAGTACATGGCTCTGAATGCTAACCTATTATCCTCCCTGTTTAAATTTTGGGGAGATGGGAGACTGCTAATTAAGTGCATTTATATAGAAAAGGCTTGAGTAAATGTTATGTTGTGGGAGATATAGTGAAAATAATGCTTTATTTAAATGTAGGTTTCCACAAGGTCCAGCGATTGGAAAGTGTTGTAATGATGAGGCAGTCGAGTTGTTTGATCATGAACAACTGAATCATGATGATCTTTATTGGAGTCTAGTCTTGCATTTATACACATTTTTAGTTATCCTCCATCACTGGTTAACTTTGGTTACTGCTTAACTTTGGTTACTGTTTAGCACAGTAATTAATACAATTAATTATCTCTAGTTAAAGTCTAACATATGTTTACTTCCTCTCTAATCCTCCTTTAGATTAGTGACTTTGTTTATCTGAGTTGTATTTGCTTGGAAACATTCTTTATCTGAGGTTTGCCATCTGAGATTGGAACATTCCTGTAATTACAACTCTACATGTCCTCGTTTTTTATTTTAAATGGAGGATTCAAAGATTTATGAATGTATCGCAATTGTAGAGGATTAAGAGAGGGGGAAGCAGGATGAAACAATGTGAATAAATTTGGAATACATTGAATAAAACAACAGGTTGCAATTAGTACAATAATAATAATTATAGCATAAAAGAAAAACTGTCTGAGCCAAGACCAATCAGGGAGCCAATTGGTTAGCCACTCAAAAGGTGAGTAATGAGCATGGATATTATTTTGAATGTATGATTGTAAATTGGCAAGCTCATCCTCAATAGTTTTATTCAAAGAATGAAAATGTACAGCACATCCACGGCATCCAACTAACGTGCAGAACCCTCCCTGACGGGCTAAAAGATAGTCTATGGCAAAACGCTGCTGTAAGACATCTTGATTTAAGTCTTCTATTTCATGCTGCAAATCACGAATAATAGCAGTGGTAGCATTGATGGATTTTTCAAGTCTGCAGGTGAGACCAAGAATAGATCGTCTGTTTTCTTGAGCAATTATGCCAGGATAAGAGCCTAGAGTCCTCCTACAGTACTCCTGTAACGGCCCCTGCCAATGCACGGCCAAATGTAGAACCAGAAGACAATTGTGTGTCAATAATGACTTCATCATTACATGTAGGCCCCAGAGAGGAACCCCGCTGTCGAGTTGACGGGAGCGTACCTACTTGAACAGGTAGAGTAAAATAACCTATAGTTGCACATTGATAATTCTGAGGATGAACATTAGTAGCATATTTATCAAAAAAGAACCACATATTAGGATCCTTAATCTGCCAACTAGCGCATATCGATCCCGTATTAGATTGATCAGAGGCATTAAAAATAGGAAAATTGTCAGGATACATATCAGGAGCTATATTAATTCCATGCAAAGAAGAATTAAAGGTACCTGACAACCAATAGTAGTCAGAACAATAACTATAATTCCCTAGCTTTTTTAATATGTGCTGAGCAGCATCATAATCAGACCAATTATGAAGCCAAGTGTGTTTAGCGTGACAACAGAAACACAGACCCCTTGTAAATTGACTAACTTTCAAGTAACGCCAACGGACAGAATTCAATTGCATAGGGGGTGTAGAAAATAGCCAGGAGTGTGAAATAGATTGTAGTTGTGAGACAATAAATGTAGAAGACATGATCAAGTTAGGGGTAAAAGAAATTTGACCAAATGCCATTGGGGGCTCATAGTATAAAGTAATATTTATGCCATGGGTCATAAAAAATGTATTGGGCATAATGAACCCACAAATTAGGGTTAAGACGAACCACAGAAGTGTCATTTTGAGCAGAAACACCATTAACAAGAAAATACAAAGTAAAATGGTAACAGAGTTAGCAGTAATAATAGCAAAAACAGCAGCAACAAGATTTTCAGGAGTCTGAGGTAATGAGGCCTGTTGCAGTTGTTGTTGAGCTTGATATGTAGTAGATTTAACCTGGCCCCAAGTGATGGGTTGCGGGCGTGTTGACCTTGGAAGACGGACTTCTGTGTTCAGATGAAGACTGAAATCCGGAATCGGGTTGTGAAGGCCCTGATGCCATGCCATGATATGGATGAACACAGCACGCTGGAATCCACACTGCTTGTCAAGTAGAAGGATCTTCCACGGCAGCGTAACTGCGACCCCAGGTGATCAACGGTGTAGGGCCTTTCCAGGTTGGATCTGGAGCTTGGCAATACTTTACCAAAGGCCTTGCTAAAGATTCAATAGTTTGAAAATGAAAATTAACAGGTGAGTCTGCAAGAGAATCTAAAAAGGTTAAATAATTCCAAGTATATAATGCTACAGCAATGAGATTTTGAATCTTTCGCAGATGGTAAGGGCCAGACTCAGTTTGTAATTGTTTCTGAAGCAATGCCTTAAAAGTACGATGAGCTCGCTCAACTATAGCTTGACCCTGAGAGTTGTAAGGAATTCCGTGCACTAAAGTAATATTCCATTTCTGACAAAAGGTTTGAAATTCCTTACTAATATAAGCGGGGCAATTGTTAGTTTTAAACTGAGAAGGCCGACCCATTACAGCAAAAGAGGATAGGCAATGAGAAATAACATCTGAAGTACATTCATGTTTTGAAGCAGTAACCCAAAGGAAGTGTGAATGAGTGTCAATAGACGTATGAAGATAACAGTATGGCTTAAAAGTTGAAAATTGAGTTACATCCATTTGCCAAATTTGATTAGCTTGGGTTCCTCGTGGGTTGACACCTACTGGAAAGGGAACTGCCAGTTGCTGAAAAGCTGGACAAGCACGGACAATATCCCAGGCTTGAGATAATGAAATTTTAAATTGCTTTGCAAGCGATTTGGCATTTTGATGAAAATAAGAATGACTAGCAACAGGATCAGCAAACAAAGACGCAACATCCTTTAAGGATTCATCTGCCTTCCGATTTCCTTCAGTCAAGGCAGTATGACTTCTAATGTGTTCTACATACAAAGAATATAAGCGAGTTTCCAAACTATTCTTTAAAAATAAAAACAAGGATAACAAATTCTTATCCAAAGAGAGAGCACAATAAGAAAAGGGAAGAGATTGCATAGCTAAATACACATATTGAGTATCAATGATCAAGTTAATAGGTTGGTCATTGAACAATCGTAAAGCCAAAATCACAGCAGCCAGCTCAGCACGTGGCAGTAAATTTAGAATACCATTGTTGTTGAATCTGCCAGACAACCACACCCCTTGTAGGTGATCCATCAGTAAAGACTGTAAGAGCTTTAGAAATAGGATTTCGCACAAAAATGGAAGAAAAGACTGGATTGAAAGTAGTAGTAATCACTATTCTAGGATCCTTGGGTAAAGAATACAACAAGTTTCCCACATATTGAGAAAAGGCTATCTGATATGATTCTGAAATCATCATCAAATGCTCGTGTTCAACTTTTGTACGAGTGAAAGCTATGCTAATGAGATCCTGTCCTGTAAGATGTAAGGCTCATTTACGACCTTTAATAATCAAATCCTCTAATGCTGATTGATAAGGATAAATGTTTCTAGGCGGAGTAGCTGACAAATTAATCCATTCATGAATGTTGACCGCTTGCGGGGACGCATTAGAATAAAGACATCCCATGGGTAAGGGTGTAGTGGGAAGAATAGCTAAGCAAAGTCCTATTGTTAAGGATGTTATCCTGTCCACATATCGATGCTTAAACTTATTCAATATTTTTTGAAGGCATGTTCTTTGAGGATCAGTTAATACAACTAGGTCTCCTGGTGACTGTGCTCCCTTCAAAGACTGAAATAAGGGCAACATATCACCAGTTGTAATGTAGAAGAATGGGCATGCCCAATTAATAATGCCAAGTAATTTTTGCCATTGTACTAATGTTTATGATTTCTGTACTTGTAATTCAGGAAGAATTGGAATGGAGGAATTGTGCAACATTCTATGTTTCCCATTTTTCTTTTTTATAACAAAAACAGGAGTATTCCAAGGACTAGTAGAAGGTTCTACATGACCAGCAGCCAATTGTTCTTGAACCAATTGTTGTAAAGCAGCGAGTTTTTCCCTTGATAATGGCCATTGTTCCACCCAAACCGGCGTAGAACAGAGCCATTTAAGAGGAAGAGCCATCATCAGGAATCAGAAGAAGAGAAAGGATATCATGGCCCCAAATACTAGTATGAATATCTAGAATGTATGGTTGCAGGAAAAAGGACTTACCAGCAGATGTTGTAACATTAATTTCTTGAACACTCTGCCAAGCAGCTGTAGAACCTCCTATTCCCCACAATGAAGAAACTCGTTTTTGGCCACTGTACTGGCCACTGTAAAGAGGAGATGACAGTAACATCGGCTCCAGTATCCAATAACCCTTGAAATGGTTGTTTATTAAGGAAGAGCGTTAACAAAGGACGAGAGGAGTTCAGCTGATGAAGTAAGCCTACAGATAAAGAAGTTGATCCAAATCCTGCATCCCCACGATTACCTATACCAGGAGATGGATTTTCATATGGAAGAAGAAGCAATTGAGCAACAGAAGAATTACAAGGAAGAACTTGAGGAAGATTCACCCAAATCTGAATCATGAGGATACCAGTGTAATCTGAATCTATTACCCCAGGCACAATAAAACAGCCCTTTTTGTGTGCAGAAGAATGAGGCAAAATTAAGCCAACTAATCCTGAAGGAAGAGGACCTTTAAATTGAGATGGAACTATTTTAACTTCCATGGGAAATTTAAACTCAATTTCCTCTTGAGTGATTAAATTGATCCCAGCGCTACCGGCTGTGGCTGGGGAGGAGTGAGAGAGACTGCTGGAGGAGTCAGAGTGACAGGAAAGGCATGCTTTGGATTCTGGGTGGGTGCCACACCCATTGGCAAGTTTCCCGACTGAAACCGACATTGATTGGCCCAATGAAATCCCTTTTTGCAAATAGGGCATTTCTTAGAAGGACGATTCTGAGGCATAGAAGGTGTAGAATGACAGTCTTTCTGAAAGTGGCCAGGCTTCTTACACTTAAAACAGTTACCAATTGGTCGCTGTCCTTTCTGAATAGCAGCTGCTAACATATGCATTTTATAAGTTTGTGATCCAATATACTGGCAGACTCGCAGCATATCTGCCAGAGTGTAATGAGCAGTAGCCTTTAACAGCTGTAAAGCTCTTTTACAATCTGCATTAGCATTTTCAATAGCTAACTGGCGAAGAAGTTCACCAGCAGCTTCCTGATGATCAAACTGCTGTCTAATTGCTTTGGACAGACACTCAACAAAGTCAGCATAAGGCTCATTGGCATTCTGTCGAATGTTTGAAAAATTTGCTCTAGGTTCTCCAGCTTGGGGTACCTTAAGAAAAGTACGAAAGGCACATTCAGAAACAATCATGCAAAATATTTACTTCCAGTCTTCAGGGATCATTGTATAACCATTTTCTATTCCTTCTACAAGTCCTCTTGTAAAATTACCACTAATCCCATAGTCTGTAACTGCCTTTTTTTACTCTCTTAAGATCTGATAAGGCAGACCCTCCCATTCTGCTACTTGCAGTCCAAGCTGTGGCCCCTGACCAGGACAATATTGTACTGGACAAACAGACAGTAATTCTGCAAGTTCTGTTTTTGAGACAGAGGCATCCCTTTTACAAGTCAATGTTAGGGATAACATTGTTTACCCTAACTGGTTTGGGTAAAAATAATAAATATGGTATCATGGTTTGTTAGTTAAAGTGTGTGTAACTTTAACTGCAAGAATGTAATTAAGGGTGTGGTTGTAAAAGCACTATATAAGAAGCGAGGCAATTGCAGCTCGTTCTCTCTGGCTTGAAGATCCCTAATTACTGGAAGGATTGATGACTGCGTTCTTGCTGGAACGGGGAGAGAAAAAGGAGTGTTGATTTTTCTCAACGGAGAGAAGATAAAGATTGGACTGATTTATTGTAAGTGAACTGACATTGGCTATTCAACACGGACTTTGCAAATAGAGTATCCCCGACAAGATTAGACTGATATTGATATATGACTAATGGACCGTTTATTTTGACTATGCTATAATTCTTAAATGGAATAAACTATATTTTTGATAGCACAAGCGTATCTGTATTTTTACTGCATGTTAACTAGAAAACTTATCTCACACATTTACCTGTCTTCCTATCTGACTTCGCTGCATGTTCTGTTTAGTTTGTTTTCCTTAACACCTGTTGGGGAATCCAGGCTTAACAGTCTCTACCATTTTCTGAAAAAAAGACTGAACAATAAAGTCAGGAGGCTTTTGCCCTGTATCTGCAGGAGCTGAGGGAATTGAAGACATATATTCAGGTGAAGAAGGGGGACAAATGACAGCATTAGTATAACGTGAAGGTGGAGGTGTTAAAAGAGAAAGTTCATTGTGACCAAATGTTTCAATTGCATGCCTACATAAATGCCACACATGCAAAACTTCTATTTTTGCTCGAGGTTCAGTATGCAATGTTTTCCCAATATGTTCCCAATCGGTTAATTTTAAAGACCCCTTTTCTGGGTACCATAGGCACTGAGCTGCAATCTCCTGGACCAGCCTTAAGAGATTTCTCTGTGGTACCTCGGTATTATTTTTCTTCAACAAATAGCCTAATTCATCCACAAGCTTCCTTTGTTCTTCAGAAAGTGAAGACCCCATACTTACAGAAATCAAAAGGTTGAAGAAACCACAAAGGATTGAAGGTGCACCAAATCCTTGCCAGATGAAGTAAGAGGGTCCCTGTTCGGGCACCACTTGTTGTAATGACGAGGCAGTCGAGTTGTTTGATCATGAACAACTGAATCATGATGATCTTTACTGGAGTCTAGTCTTGCATTTATACATATTTTTAGTTATCCTCCATCACTGGTTAACTTTGGTTACTGCTTAACTTTTGTTACTGTTTAGCACAGTAATCCATACAATTAATTATCTCTAGTTAAAGTCTAACATATGTTTACTTCCTCTCTCTAATCTTCCTTTAGATTAGTGACTTTGCTTATCTGAGTTGTATTTGCTTGGAAACATTCTTTATCTGAGGTTTGCCATCCGAGATTGGAACATTCCTGTAATTACAACTCTACAGGAAAGAAAGTTATTATATGCATTAACTCATCTTTGAAATCTAATATTTTCAGACATTTATATTCTTCTGAAGTTTATCTCAGTCACATAGGAACTAAATAAAAAGTGGATTTTCTGTTCTTATTTATGGCAAAAGGGCTTATCGTTCAGCAATGAAAAGGCAAACATATAGTTCCAGCTGTTCTGCAGAATTAATATATAGATTACCTATGGATGAGCGTAATGACTTATATCTTTCATTTATTGAAATGTTTGTACAAGTTTATCATGCATGTATGTTTGAATATATGCCCTATGGGGTTTTTTTTACTTTCTTTTTTTTCTTCTATTATAATTGTGTGTATTTTTCTTTGTTTTGTTTGTATTTACTGGAGTTAATTTAAAAGTGGGGAGGGGAGAATGGCAATTGGGCACTGAAGCATGTAGTTTTATGGACAGATTTTGTCCACCCTATCTATAGAGTGAACAATGAAGGTCCCAATTTGATGTATTTGAAAATGAGTAAATTATATTATATGCCCAGTTCCCATTTAGATCTTACCTTATCTCCAGCACATCTAAAGAGGACTTCAGGAATTACAGTCTGCTCAGATTAAAATGAGAAGCAAAGCAATGTCTAACACCACTCCTATCCCAATCAAACATGAAAACTTAACCAATTTCCGTGAGCGTTAAGGAGATGGGAAGGTAGGGAGGAGAAAAAAGAAGCTAACATTTATAGATCTGCACCACCACTCCTTCTCATAAAATAATGATAATTCTCGTAGCAATTTTGATTTTGCTAGCATTCATCATTTGATACTTCAGATGGCTAGGATAGTATCATTGCCATTATTTCAAATATAGATTTTGTTTTCAGTCCAACAGAGGCTGAATCATCCAAAGAGCTGAATAGAAAACTCATCTCTGACAGTTGATCAATAATTCAGATGTGTCACTGTTTCTCCTCTAGGAGCTGAATTAGAAAAGGAAGGCAAAACAAGATAAACCATCAGCAGTTTCATATATTTGGCATTTTGGGGACTGAATTAAAAAAAAAAAGCCCAGAGAGGAAGAGTTGGAAATAAATAAATAACACTTTCTCTGTCTTCCTCTGTGATCAATGGCACTTTCCCCCCTAAGATATGACACAATATGGACCCTTCCTGAAATGCTTTTGTATTAAAATTTGCTTTGTCTGCATTAAACCTATAAAAATTTAAGGAGTTACCCGTTGCCTCCAAGGTTACCAAGTATAACTCAAGACTTACATTTTTGTTAGACTGAGCACTCAAGGCGAGAACATGGGCCTATTATCTCAAAGAGCTATTAGAAGTGGCATCTTGAAGTGAACTGCCTTAACTGAATTATTTCCACTGGCATCAATGTCAACATTGTCACCTATGTGTAATGGATATGGCATTCTGTACTCCAAAAGATGGCCCACTCAATTTTATAGAAATGGCTTTGCAAAATGGTCTGTCTTTCACCTTTTGAAGAAACTGAAAGGATATGATGAATGCTTTTCCTATAAACTCTGACAATCTGATATCTAAATAGATGGATTTGCCAGTTCCTTCTGGTAGGAGACAAATGAAGCCTGCCCCAAAGCCGTGGGGTGATTTTAAAAAAAATGACGCAAATTTTCATACATTGAATGCTTGCGTCAAAAGCCCTTTGTACTGCAACTGAGAATTTCTCCTTGACTGCCTCAGTATAGAAAATACTTCTTTGGTTTTCATCCAAAAATTGCAGCTAAGAGATGGATACACAAAATCTCTCCAGGCTGGTTTTATATGTGCTCCAGGAAATTGCAGAAGCACCTGAGCTTTCAGAAGTATAAAGTTATGCATCTGATTTGGCCAGTATGCTCTAGCTGGTTAGTTAGTTGCTGAGAAAAACTATATATATATTTTTGGTATCTCCTTGCTAGTTTTTCCAACTCCTGGGGATTACAGGCAGCTGGGGTGGAAACAGGGGCAAAGCAAAGGCAGAAGCAAGTGAACATTTCTCAGAAGATGTATTTTTGCTTTTTGCAATTTCCCTATGTCTAAATGATTTCAAAAAAGGTCACTTTGAATGTTGTTTTGAGAACCTTTTCCACCACATTCCAGGATGAATTGTGAAGGATGACGAACAGTGGCTATTATAGTTGCTGTAGCTGCATGCAGTGGCATCTGCAAAGTAAATAAACAAGCATACTTCGAAGAAAAAGGAAGTGGGATACATTCATAAGAACATTCTTGATGCATTTGTCCTTGACAAATTAAAGTGTTTGCCTTTCCTCTTTCACTGATTAGGCCTACAGGCAGAGTGTAGAATTTTGAGGCACACTCAGGTACACTTGCCCATCATTTGCACCGGGCAAAAGTTTACAGAAAACAAATATATAATGAGATATTGAATCATGTTGAAAATTGCTCTTTTAGAGGCCACAGTTTATCATGAAACAACATATGCATCGATCCTGATATGTCAAAGGTCTTTCTCTTTGAAGACTGCTTTGGGACTTTCCTCCCAATAAATACAAGGAATCATGAAAGTTAACAATAGGGTATAATTGACTGTCCTTTCTGCCAGATATTGAACCTGTCTTGAAAATCCAGGAGAGTACTGGTTTTGCCAATGAAGCTAAAGCTGATCTAAAGTACCAAGTTGGTCCTGCAATCTATTATTTTCATTTGAGAATTCCAACAAAAGGCCAAGCAAACTAAAACCTTCCCCCTATATTTGGTCAGGCATAGGAATTAAGGAATTAGAAATAAAATATTGGGTGTTTAAATGATTTGCTAGAAACCTACCTTGAAACATGAGAAATCTATGTGAAAATCTCTACTGAGGAAAGTACCTTATTGTGGCCTTAATTAAGCCAAACTATATACTGAGTTCAACATGTTACTGTGGAAAGTAAGAGATGGATTAATTCTGATTTTCCTTCCAAAGTATTTGGACCATCTGTAATGTAGTAACTTTACATAGTTGGAAAGCAATTCAATATTCTCCAAAGCTCCCTCCAAAACTTCTAATGGATTAAGCCTTGGAAAAATATGGCCATGTATGTAGGTAGTCATGCCAATTTTACATTATGGTATAGTGCGCTGTTGCCCTCATTACCTTAGAAATAGTTAAAACAGAAGAAGCTTCATTTTAGGACTCCTAGTATCCACATGACAACCCAAAGAAATACTTCCAGGAGGTATTCCTATACTGCTACAGTTTTCTATTTCTTAATGTCATATGTACGGTATAGTGGTTGAAGTTGTTGTCAGGTTCAAGGTCAGCTTCAACCATATGTCAGTACCTCTGTTCTTGATCTGTGGATAGGAGAAAGCAGACTGGCCTATGCCAGAGAAGGCTAAGATTTAGTCTTAAGAGACCACAATCTTTTTTTAAAATCCTGATTAAACAGAATTAAGTAAGTACATGTTTGGCAGTTTACAGTTCATAACTGTAGAATTAGAAAGCCTATTCTAATGAATGTAAAAGAGCGAGAGAGAGAGAGATTGCCAGCACTCCCCATGAATGTTGACAGTTTCTCCATTAAATACAATTTACATTAATCAGTGACTGACAACATTTGCTGAAGAAAAGTTTGGCTTGGATCCAAAAGTCTTCTTGCAGAAAATATTTCTGCTCATGCCAGTCTCTTCCTATGGTTTCTGCCAATCTGCCTGTGGTCCTGACATTTATTTATTTATTAAATTTACATGCTGCCCATCTTGCCTTGACCTTACTCTAGCTGACTTACAGCAAAGTAAAAACAAGATAAAACATAATAATTAAGATAAATATTAACATTAGAATTAACATTAAAATTAACAAAGACATCCATATCATATTACCTCCTTTTCAGAATCTCCAGATTCTCAGAATACTGATATGAGCAGGAAAGGAAAGTCCACTTGCCTGAACAGAATCCTGTTGCTTTTCTTAAAAACTTTAAAAAAATTATTCTCTATTTTCTGAATGTAAAGTAATTAACTACAGTATTTAGATCATTTTGTTATGGCTCATGGCTAAGCAGAATAAAGTAACATAAAGGTGAATTAATACCAAGCATATAATATGATCAGGAATCTATCATATTAATTCAACTAGTGTGTGTGCATGATCAGGTGGGGAATTTGTGTGGCTAATTAATTATAAATGGTGTTCCATACTAGCAGGCTTGTAGGCCTGCATTCTGATTGGTCCAGAAAAGCCGGGCTGTGATTGGACGATATATCGCATTCTGATTGGTTCGTATATGGTGTTAGGGATATACACCCTAGCCACTAACATAGTTTATATATTATTCTACCCAAACTAAGTTAGGTAACCAATGTTATCCCTAACATACGAGTTGCCGCGATTGGGTAAAACCAAGCGCGGCAAGCTCAAAAGCCTGTCATAGGCTGCCTAGCCACAGCCAGCTCTATAAAAAGAGCTGCCGCGGCTAGGGTTTTTGTCTCAGTATCTGGTTTCCTAATAAAGAGCTGTTGTCACTACTTCGAGTCTCGTCTCTCCTTGGGACCCACCGCCCAGACTTAACACTGGCGACGAGGGTGGAATACTGAGACAACAGAGCTGACTAGCACGTGGCAGATAGCGCATAGACAACCTGCAAGATGGCCAGCAGCGCCGTGCCACCTGCATCATTCAATCCGGCCAGCGAGGACTGGGAGTCCTACATTGATCGTTTCCAAATGTTCTTGGAATCAAACAACCTGAAGGACGCCACCGGCAGCAAGAAGCGAGCGGTTTTTCTAACACACTGCAAACCCACCGTTTTTAAAATGGCCAAGGCACTCGCGAAGCCAACAGACGTCAAGACCATGGATTGGGATACCCTAGCTCCCATCCTCCGGAACCACTACGCCCCGGCGGTGCCGACTCTCATCCGTCGGCATGACTTTTACCAGAGGGATCAGCGCGAGGGCGAGAGCGTTGGAGAGTTCGTAGCCGACCTGAGGGACCTAGGAGGCTTGTGTGGATTCGCCAATCTAGACGAGGCCATGCGTGACCGAGTCGTCCTCGGCCTGAAAGACCCAACTCTCCAGAGCAGACTGATGGCTAAAGGGGACATCTCCCTCGCCGACACCGTAGCCGAAGCAACTGCAGCCGAGGCCACCCGTAAGTCAGCGGCGCAAATGCGGCATTCAAACGGAACCGACCGCCAACCCACCAGCGAGATGGCAACCGCAGCAGACAAACACGCAGCATCCACCCACCACGGTGACATCGAATCCCCTTCTGACAGTGAAGAGGAAGAAATTCACAGACTTCAGTCGGAACACGAGCGAGACCGACGCGGTCATAAGTCGAGTTACCAATGTGCCGGCTGCGGAGGAAATCACCCGCGTTCCGAATGCAAGTTCCTGGACGCTGTTTGCTGTTTTTGCGAAAAACGAGGGCATATTGCCAAAGTATGCCATAACAAACAAAATTCCAGCCCCCGACGATGGGGAAACAGCCCAAGAAGAAGAGATGGCACCCCCACCATAAACCGGGACCGCCATAATGACAGCTGATGGAACCAGGACAGCCGACCCAGGAAGTTCATCGAGGTACCCAGAAGAGAAGAAACGCACCAAACTGTCACCATCGGCCACGCTTCATCAATAGACGCACGAAAGATACGTGTAGAGGTCACCATTGAGAATCAACCTTGCACCATGGAAGTAGACTCGGTTCCTCCCTCTCTATGGTCTCCTGGAGGACCATAAAAAGACTAATTCCCAGCATCCGCCGCCAAGAGCTAAGCGACCAGAAGCTAATATTGAGAGACTATCAAGGTAATCGCATTCCGGTCGTTGGCACTGGACATTTTAAAGTTTCGTTCAGAAACCACACCACCATCCTACCACTCACAATCGTTGATAAAGACAGACCCAGCCTACTCGGGTTGCAGTGGTTCGCACCGTTGGGGATCGAGATGGCAGGCATCAACCACACAGAAGACGAAGACTGGGAAGCAACGCTCATCCAGGACTTCCAAGTAGTCTTCAGTGAACATCTAGGCAAGTACAAGGGGTCCCTTATCTCCTTTAATCTCAGCCCTGACATCGCTCCCCTCCGTCTCAAGCTGCGCCGAGTGCCTTTTGCACTCAAGCCTAAAATAGACAAACAATTAGACAAACTAATAGCGCAAGGTGTGTTAGAACCCATCGATCATGCCCGTTGGGAGACCCCAATTGTCACTCCCATCAAACCTGATGGCTCCCTGAGAATTTGTGGTGACTACAAGGCCACCCTCAACCACACATTGCAGCAGAGCGCCTACCCGGTGCCAGTAGTCCAACATCTCCTGCACTCACTAGGGGGTGGCAAAATCTTTGCAAAGCTTGACCTGGCTCAAGCTTATCAACTGCCAGTTGATGCTGAAACTGCCGAAGGCCAAACAATAGTGACACATAGAGGGGTGTTCAAATGTAACCGGCTCCAGTTTGGGCTCAGCGTCGCACCGGGCATTTTTCAAAGTCTAATGGAGAGATTGCTGCAGGGAATTAAAGGAGTCGTGCCCTATTTTGACGACGTTCTGGTAGCAGCCCCTACCAAAAAACAATTGGAAAAACGACTGAGGGCGGTCCTACAGAAATTAAAAGACGCTGGCCTCAAGGTGAAAAAAGGAAAAGTGCCAATTATGCACTGAAAGGGTTGAATTTCTTGGCTACCTCCTTGACAAACAAGGAATTCACCCCACAGATAAAAAATTGAAAGCCATCAAAAACGCCCCCAGACCAAAGAACAAAATGGACCTCCAAGCCTTCCTCGGACTCATTAATTTCTATAACATTTTTCTACCCCAGAAAGCGACTCTCGCAGAACCTCTGCATAGACTCCTTGATAAAAAGGCTTCCTGGATATGGGGACGGCGAGAAGAGCACGCTTTTCACCAAATAAAAAACCTTTTGACTTCAGACGCAGTCCTCATTCAATACAATGAAACACTACCTCTGACTGTTACTTGCGACGCATTGCCTTTCGGGGTTGGCGCCATCCTGAGCCACGTTTTGCCAAATGGAACAGAAGCCCCCGTTGCATTCTTTTCCAGAACCTTTTCCAAGCCAGAGAGATTCCATGAATACATTTATGGTAGGACATTTTCCATTATTACAGACCATAAGCCCCTACTTGGCATATTGGCGGGTGACAAACCCACTCCACATGTCTTGTCACCTAGAATGACAAGATGGTCTGAATTTCTTGCCGCTTATAATTACAAATTGATACATCGCCCAGGCAAGACTATCTCGCACGCCGATGCTTTAAGCCGCTCCCCCCTGCGAGACTTGCAGGATGACCCAGCACCCACATTACCAGTCTTGCAGATTGAAACGATACCCATGCCACCAGTAACCGCGCAAGACATCGCACACGAAACTAAAAAAGACAAATGCTTGGCGCGAGTTCTCAGCTGGGTGGAGAGGGGGTGGCCAGAAACCGAGCCAAACGAACTTTTAAAACCGTTTAAAAACCAGCAAACTGAACTCTTTTTGCAAAGAGGTTGCGTGTTGTGGGGAGACCAGGTAGTAATACCAGAGACACTACAGAAAAAAGTTTTAGACTTGCTGCATGACAGACACCCTGGTATTGTGCGCATGAAAGCCCTGGCCAGGAGCTGTGCTTGGTGGCCAGGCATGGACAAGCAAATTGAAACCTGGGTCACCGCTTGTAACAGATGCCAAGAGACTCGCTCGGCTCCCCCTAAGGCCCCACCATTAGAATGGGAAACACCCAGAGGCCCTTGGTCGCGCATCCATATTGACTTCGCAGGGCCGACCAAGGGGCATACCTTCTTAATCACTGTTGACGCTTATTCGAATTGGCTCAAAGTGAGCACAATGAAGACAACCACCACGGAAGCCGTCATCAAGAAATTAAATAGACTTTTCACCACGCATGGTCTGCCAGATGTTATCGTATCTGACAATGGGACACAATTTACCGCCTTGGCTTTTGAACAATACTTGGCAGACCGCGGCATCCGACACGCATTGACATCGCCAGTTCACCCGGCGGCGAATGGTAGAGCTGAACGCATGGTTCAATTTACAAAGAAAACTCTGCACAAAATGGAACATGGCAACATCCACGAGAAAATCACCAGGATGCTTCTCCTACAACATATCACACCGAATACCACTACCAACAAGAGCCCAGCAGAGCTACTGATGGGCAGAAGACTCAGGTCACCTCTAGACCGCCTGCACCCTGCTTACACCCCAGAAAAACCCCTTGGTTCCAGCAGCAAGCACCGCGCCTTCAAGGTAGGAGACACTGTTTTTGCCAAAAACTTTACAGGGGACCCACTTTGGATCCCTGCTAAAATCACCCAGATCACAGGCCCCCACTCCTACTGGCTCGAGACCACCGATGGGAGGTCGTGGAAACGACATATTGACCAGCTAAGATCCAGGCTGGCCACTTCCCCCCTCATAGACTCTAACCAAGAAATCAGAGGGGGGGGGACCCCAAGTTTGGAAAATGAACAAACACCTGTGCAAGCAGAACACCCCCCACAAACATTAAATAAAAACCAACAATACTTACCAGCCAGAAGGGAGTCGTGGCAGACGGGTACTTCGCCTGGAAGCAGCAGCCAGACAAGCTCTACCAGCCCAGAGAACCCAGGCGGGAGCAGCAGAGCAAACGACTCAACTGACCCGGAATCACCCGGTGGGAGTCGCAGCTATAGGACCGGCTCACCCTTCCAGACAGTTCCACCCAGTAGCTTGAGAGCGACGCGGAGCCCGTCCGAACCCGATAGTGAACAGAGACATTGTGAACTGCGCAAGTCCAGTAGCCAGGTACGAAGACCCGCCTATTTGCGTGACTACGTCACCCTGCCCCTTGGACGGAACCAAGAGGGGAGGGGTGTTCCATACTAGCAGGCTTGTAGGCCTGCATTCTGATTGGTCCGGAAAAGCCGGGCTGTGATTGGACGATATATAGCATTCTGATTGGTTCGTATACGGGTTGCCGCGATTGGGTAAAACCAAGCGCGGCAAGCTCAAAAGCCTGTCATAGGCTGCCTAGCCGCAGCCAGCTCTATAAAAAGAGCTGCCGTGGCTAGGGTTTTTGTCTCAGTATCTGATTTCCTAATAAAGAGCTGTTGTCACTACTTCGAGTCTCATCTCTCTTTGGGACCCACCGCCCAGACTTAACAACTGGGATAATCTTCATTGCAGTACTTCATTTCAAAGAAGGCTTGAAGCTGCTTTATTTTAATAAGGTCCCTTGGTTCTAAAAGAAAAGCAACCACATTGTCTTGCTTCTGTTCTGAGCTTTCTTGGGGCCACAGGTTGATTTTGCAAGGTGGCACAAAATGCCTTATCAGGTCTAATGTGTTACCTCTTTATCTTAACAAGCAGAATTGTCACAAAAAGCACAAAGCTCTTTGTCAAGGCAAATCCAAATTACCTCACATAGGCCCATAGTTTATACACTTTGTCATTTGGACCCTTAGAAATCACATTCAATGGGGCAATGCTAAGAGAAATAAAGGGGAGTGAATGGTCTTCACTCAAGGAATGGAATAACTTCATAGCAGTTCTTTTAAGGAAATTGAAGAACATGTCAACTATCAAATCAGGGCATTTGAACTGGCCTGCAATAAAGGAAATCTTTAAATTTAAATGAGTAATCTATTATGTAATCTTAATAACCCTATTGATATAATAAACCTACTGATAACCCTACAGTTACAGGAACTGGGCATGACTAGTCTAGTGAAGAGAAGGACCAGGAAGACTTGATAGCAGTATTCCAGTATTTCAAGGGCTGTCATAGAGAGGAGGGGATCAACCTGTTTTTCAAAGCACCTGAAGGCCAGACAAGGAATAATGGATGGAAACTGATCAAGGAGATTCAACCTAGAAATGAGGAGAATTTTTCTGACAGTGAGAACAGTCAACCAATGGAACAGCTTGCCCTTGGAAGTTGTGGGACCTTCAACACTGGAGGCTTTCAACAAGAGATTGGACTGTCATTTGTCAGGAATGGGATAGAGTCTCCTGTTTGGGCAGGAGGTTGGACTAGATGACGTACAAGCTCCCTTCCAACTCTGTTAATCTGATATCTAGAGAGAAGCCATGGTAAGAGATCACCCATTGCCAAGAACGTGGATGTTACAAACTGATGTTAAGAGAGCTAACTTAAAAAGTTACCTAGGAGATATCTTCTTCCAAGCATTCTTCAGGAAAAGATACAGGTAGTTCTTGTTTAGCAGCTACATCATATAATCATGATTTGCAAATATGCCAATGATGAGTAGTAGTAAACACTAGTAAAATAATCATTTCCCAACCAATGCATGCACTTATACCCAAATATCTACTCTGGACAAACAATGCATGCTGGAATGAAAATAACTCTGGCGTTGCTGCACGAGACAACTTTATCTAATAAAGATGGCAGCAACCAATCCATCTTTGCAGTGTCTTTCTCTCTCTCTTTGTTACATGGTTCACTTAGCAACTACATTGCTTATTTTACTGGAACATACCACTAAGATAGCTAAATGAGGACTACCTGTAATTGTGATAGGCTGAATCTCCTGACATCTTCCAATCCGTCTGGCTTGGAAGTTTTGATCTTTTCTACCAAGACTGTCTTCCTGCTTCATCTCAGCTATAGGAAGATAGAAAGGAATGTGCTTCTGGTCTTCCTGCCCAAAGCTAAGAATTACAGAACTCAACAAAGCCAGGTCCGACCCTTAAATAAGTGGGGAATCTGTTTAATGGTGCAGTCTGAGGAAACTTTCAGTGAGAAATTCCCTTTAAAAATGATGAAGCCAGAACTGTGAAAAACGAGACAATAATCTTCTCAACAAGACAATTTATCCAATGCTTTTGGAAGCACTCTCTTGCTGTATCAAATGTAGGAAATTGTCACAGAAGCATACATTTTTTAAAAAATGATTTGTTGGCAAAGTAGGGTAAGCATTCTGTTTTGAAATAGCAAATTGAGCAGATTGAGATTGAGATTCAAAAACAGGAGCGCTAATCAACCAATTATTTATATGCCAGGAAGGCGGGGTACTATCAAACTTACTATTTGCTTCCACATATAGGCTGAAATATTCTTGTTACATAATAAGCCTTTTTAAAATTTATTTTTTCCCCAGCATTATTCTGGGTTGTGATAGGAAGGAAATAAGATATTGAATGATTACAGCCACATTTCTCAATCTTGACAACTTTAAAATGTGTGGTCTTCAACCCCCAGAATTCCGGTTGGCTGGGGAATTCTGGGAGTTGAAGTCCACACATCTTAAAGTTTCCAAAGTTAGGAAATGCCGGTTTAGAGACAAGTTTCTAAGCAGGTTTCTTGGACAGCTAAAATCAATAATGAAGGCTTATTTTCCACTTGCATCATCAATGTTCTTACACAACTAAAAACATGTTAACATGCACTGTCTACCACTCCTGAGTTGGTAGAAGAATTATCTTCCACTGCAGCCTGCATTACATTTTGCTGAGAACATAAGTTAAAGAGCTCTCTCATTTGTATAAGGAATGTTCTTGTATTCTTCTGCACTACATTCTTTGTCACCAGACTTAATCTGATTTTTGCAATAGTAATGTCAGCAGATATTTATATTAAAATAAAAACTAATAGGCACCCAGTATAAACTTTTCCTCATTGTGGTGGTGGTTGTTATTATTGTTATTATTATTGATTTAGTCTTCAATTGGATTCACAGTCTGGGACTGATAAAAACTTAACAGTTCAAATCCTAACCAAGGATCTAAGAGCTGTTAAGGTAATGTCTGAATATATAGGCAGTTCCAAGTAATGCGGGCTTTTTTTGCAAACTCAGAATATCCAGGTCTCATAAGTTCTAAAGTTCCATGTATCCAGGCAACCCTTTGGGTATCAAGGTCTCCTATTACTATTGGTACAACTATTGATTTTTCCCCCTTCACAATAGCTGAACTTCAATTTTCAGATCATGGTATTTCATTATTTCTAGCTCTTTTTTGCTTCAATTCGTGCATCACCTGATATTGCAATATCAATGAACCAGACTTTTTTATTTTCCACAATAGTGATGTCAGGCATGTTGTCGGCCAGATGTCTGTCTGTTTGGATTTGAAAGTCCCACAACATATTAACTTGTTCATTTCCAATTTGGTGTTCCCAGTAATTTTTGCTACATTCAAACCCAAACTTCTGGAAAAGCTTCCAATGTATGATTTTGACAACTTGATCATGACATTGTAGATAATCAGTTTATGACGTTTTTCTGCATCCACTGTTTCATCTTTCTCATTGCATAAGCAGCATTTGCTGTTGTTACTGACATGCTGAATTTTTACTTTCATGGAATTGGTCTGCAGGGCTTGTTCTTGGGCAGCCAAAATGAAGCCTTCAGTTTTTTTCTTCAGCATCCCTGATATCAACCATTTCCATGTTAGCTTTGTATCTACCTTTCCTTAAATGTCCTTCAGGTATTGACTGGGCAGAGATTTCTTTTTCCAGTTAGAAATTCAATGCTCAATTGTTTCTTTTTTACATTCTGCTTTCAATCTCATTGTTTTCAAGAGGTTTCCCTTGTTCACTTCCTTCAGGAGAGACTCTTTTGCTTTTTTATGTAGTCATTTAAGCTGTGTTTTTTTCCCCTCTTTCACAGTTGTTTCACCTGTAAGAGTCCTCTGCCACTGTAAAATCTAGGCAGGTACAATCAATCAATATTACTTTTTGGGTACAGAGCATGGTGCATTGTCATCAGTTTTCTTGTCTTTCAGTCCAAGTTATCAAGTTCTAGCTGAGTCCAATCAATTATTCCAGCTGAGTATTGTATTACAGGTACAGCCCAGGTATTAATTGCCTTTATGATATTTCTTCCACTTAGCTTTGATCTCAAGAGTTTCAGACTCGCTTTATGTACTTTGTAAAAGTAACTTTCTTGATTTGGTTGTGGAACAGGCCAGAGGCTACCAAAACTCCTAAGTACTTGTACACTTCTTCTGGTGTTACTGTTTTTTTTTATTAACTCTTCATTTTCAAGTTCGAATCTATCATCTTCAACAATTTTTCCTGCCTTAACAGCAATTGTTGCACATTTGTCAATGCCAAATTGCATTTCATTGTCTCTGCTAAACTCCTCAGTGCTTTTTAACAGTGAGCTCAATTCAGCTTTTATTTTTCCAGACAATTTTAAATCATCTATGTAGAGCAAATGGGAAATTTTCAACTCTTTTTTTTTTTGCCAATAAATAGTCACAGTTTATTGTTGTTGTTGTTGCTGCTGCTGTTATTGTTGTCGATCACACGGTCAGCCTGGTGTTAAACTTGGAATTTTTATCCTCTTATCAAGTTCTTTCCAAGGTGCTGGGATAGGCAGATGTGTTCTTTGAAAATGTTAAAGGTGTTCTGCAATTGATGATTTTGTCAATGCCAACAATGTTCAACTGGTACTTCAGTTGTTTTGGGATTGTATCGCATCCAAAATGCCTAGTACTATTGGTACTATCTTTACTTTCTTTTGCCACAGTCTTTCCATGTATTTTGTGGACAGTGTACAATTAAAACAAAATCTTTTAAACAGAACCTTTAAAAACATTAAAATAAATATAAACAAAGCCATGGGAGAGTACTTTCATGGTCTTACATGCAGTATAGCCATTTTGTGGGCTTTTACTTCTTCTGGGGCATTTAAATATCTATGCAAATTATTGGTTTAGTCCTGGATTTGTAGTTCATCTGACTCAATTTTTTATTAAACATGTTCAGTTTCAAACTAAATAATACTGTAATGAAAGGGTTGTATTTCTTGGTAAATAATTTTTAATCAATTGCATAATTAATTTTTTAATCTATTAAAACCTGAAGTCCAAAATATGTTTACAGAAAATGTTAAAACTTTTCATTGAGAAAGTAATGATCAAGTAACTTTCACTATTCTCATGACAAAAAGTCACAAACTACATGTTAATATTTAATCTGAATTAGGAAGTCTCGCCTTGAATTACACTTCTTCTCATTGACATCCTAATGTAGCAGGTTATTCTTCTGAAAAGCAGCTTGCAAAGTCTATACATCATCTAAACTTTGTTCATCTAAACTTTGAAATGCTTATTATAAAATTCTATAGATAAAATTCATGTTTTGAAGATAGTCACAGTTTAATGACAAGTGTCAGTGGCAAAGAATTACTAAACTTATATGATACCTTGGGATAGTTTTTCTTTTTATTAATGCCTGAAGAAAATTTCTGGTTAACATTCTAGCCTTTATTAAAATCACGTTTCACACATCTAAGAGTTATGTGTATTTATCTTCTGTTACTGTAACAACAACAAAATCATTTTTCACTCCTTTTTCTTCTTACCTAATAAGTTGTTGTTCTTTAAACTTGAGCACATTGTAAATGCCCTGGAGAAATTTGCTAACACCTGTTAAATAGCGACTTGATTATGCTTAATTGCTTAAAATCGTAAAAAGGAAAATGCTTATTTCAACTTGGTCTAAGCCTTTCAGCTTAGCTCTATTCTCATGCCACCAGATGGGTAGACTCTTCTGCTCAGAATAAATATATTCCTTCTTGGTGACAAGGATATCATCACCTCAGAAATTCAGTTACCAAGCCTGAACTAAAGAGCACATATGATTAGTGCTATTCCAGGACAAAGGGTGCCCAAGAAACATGTGTGGCATCACTTTCATCCCTTTAAAGCAATTTTGAAACAGTGTTATGGTGATTAGATATCCAGCATATGTATATGCTTTAAAGTTTATATTATCTTGGAGCAAGTGGCTCATGCTATTGAGGAAAGGAAAGAGAAGCCCTTGCCCTTTTGTAATAAGCAAATTTCTTTCCTTTTGTGGATTCAAATTTCCCGGCTGGGAGAAATGCAAAATGATTTGGTCAGCTGCGTTGAAAGTCAGAATCAGTTTATTCATAGGAAGGCAGGTAAGAAATCTCACAGCATTCCTAGGATTAATGTAATCTTGTGAGTAGAGAAACTCTTTTTTATACCCTTCAGATCCTTTGATTTTGTAAGTGTGAACCTTTGAAGTCTTTGATTTGTGTGTGTGTGTGATGAGTTCCTGTCTTTTGATATTGGGATCTCTTCCTGGGATCTTGGTAATTGTTTTATAGTAGCTGCTTGTTGCATTAGGTTGCAATATCCTGAGTTTCCTGTCATGCCTTTTGATTTGCTTTTCACAAGTTTTATAGCTTGCCAGCTATTTGATTTCTATGGGAAAGGATCTGAGCTAGTTTGTAGGGTTTTTTCTCTGTGTCTCATGCCTGTAATTTTTCTCCTTCCTTTGTTGTGAAAGGTAAGCTGGCTCCAGCTATTTTAATAGCCCTACTTGACAAAGGGTGGGGGGTGATGGAGCTGACCCTGCTTGTGTTTTCACCTCTCCCTTTCTTATTTATTTATTTATTTATTTGATTTGCCAATTGTTTACAAGATAATAAGTATAAATGTATACATAGTTGTGAATACATGAAATGGGTACATATAAGAAAAATAAAAGAATAAGAGAAACAATAGGACAGGGACGGTGGGCACGTTGGTGCGCTTATGCCCGCCCCCTCTTAGGAAAGGGGTGAGGTCAATAGTAGACAGTCTAAGGTTAAAGTTTTTGGGGTTTGGGGAAGAAACTACAGAGTCGGGTAGAGTATTCCAGACATTGACCACTCTATTGCTGAAGTCGTATTTCCTGCAATCAAGTTTGGTGCGGTTTACTTTGAGTTTGTATCTATTGTGTGCTCTTGTGTTGTTATGGTTGAAGCTGAAGTATTCATTGACAGGTAGGACATTGCAATGTATGATTTTATATACCATGCTTAAGTCAGACCGAAGATGGCGTAATTCAAGGTTTTCTAGTTCTAGAATTTCAAGTCTGGTGGCATAAGGTATTCTACAACGAGTAGAGGAGTGGAGAACTCTTCTTGTGAAATATTTCTGGACTTTCTCAATTGTGCTAATATCAGATACGTAGTGTGGGTTCCAGACTGATGAACTGTATTCGAGTATTGGTCTAGCAAATGTTTTGTATGCTCTGGTTAGTAGTGTGATATTACCAGAGAAAAAGCTACGTAGGATTAGGTTAACAACTCTTAATGCCTTTTTGGCTATGTAGTTGCAGTGGGCTCTAGCACTTAGATCATTAGAGGTGAGTATTCCAAGGTCCTTTACAGAGCTTGGGTCATCAACAAGATCTTGACTATTCAGCTTGTATTTTATTTTCTGATTTTTTTTGCCAATATGTAAGACAGAGCATTTATTTGTTGAGATTTGAAGTTGCCATTTGTTTGACCACTCTGATACATAGTCAAGATCTTTTTGTAGGGTAGCAGTATTGTCTGTAGTATTGAACAGCTTTACATCATCAGCGAAGAGAACGCTAATTGCTCTTAATATGATCACAGAGGTCGTTTATGTAGAGTATGAAGAGAGTTGGTCCTAGAACACTGCCTTGGGGAACACCACTATTGACAGGTACTGGATTTGATAGTACCATTTGTTGTCTGGATTTGATAGTGACCATTTGTTGTCTGTTTGACAGGAATGCTTCTATCCAGTTATTCAGTTGTCCAGAGATACCATAGGATTTTATTTTTAGGAGTAGTTTGTCGTGTACCACTGAATCAAAGGCTTTACAGAAGTCTATGTAGATTGCGTCTATTGCTTTGCCCTGGTCGAGTTGTGTCGTCCATATGTTTTTGCAGTGTAAGAGTTGCAGATTACAGGATAGTTTTTTTCTGAAACCAAATTGTTTATTGGAGAGTAGGTTATTTGTCTCTAAGTGAAGGATGATGGATTGGTTAATAATTGATTCCATGACTTTACAGGTGACGCAGCATAAGGAGATTGGCCTGTAATTTTCAACTAGGCTTGGGTCTCCCTTTTTGAAGATGGGGATGACTGTGGCTTGTGACCATAGGTTAGGCAAGGAGCTGGTCCTGAAAGATTTTTCAAAGATTATGCTTAGAGGTTTGGCTATGGCAGTGGATAGCTTTCTTAAGAAGTAGGCACATATTCCATCCGGTCCAATAGATAGAGATGGTTTTAGGTTGCGTAGTGCTTTTTCAACATTGTCTTCTGTGAAATCGATATGTATTAGATCATTGTTGTTATCTGTGGTACGGCTAGGAAATACTGGGCATGATCCATTGCTGTTTACAAATACTGAGCCGAAGAATGTGTTAGTGATGTTGGCTTTAATGGTGTTGTCGTTGCAGTCTTTACCATCAGGTCCTATCAAGGGAGGGATGGACCTTGAGTCTTTTAGTTTGTTGTTTACAAAATTGTAAAAAGCACGGGTGGAATTGGTGCTTAGAAGGTTTTCCTCTTGTTTAATGTGATAATTGGTGCATTCGGTCTTTATCTGGTGGCATAAATTTTTGTATCGGTTTTTGAAATTGGCAACGTGACCAGATTTGTTTTTCCGCCAGAGTGATCTCTTTTTGGATTGAAGTTTCCTTATTGATATGGGTAATCTGCTTTTTTGTTTTGTTTTGGGAGTTGTTGTTGGTACATATAGTTTGATGACTCTTTTGACTTCAAGTAAAAATATGTTGTAATGGTCTTCAACAGTATTGCATCCAGTGAATAGAGATTGCCAATCAAGGGATGAGAGATCGTTGTCTATAAGATCATAGTTGCCTTTCTTGAAGTTACAATTGGGGATTACATCATTGTGGTGATTTTTGTGTGGACGTATGTTGAGACAAAAGTCAATCATATTGTGGTCACTACTGGAAAAGGGTTCTTTAGTTTGTATTCCGTAAATTAAATTCACACTATTGCAGAAGATGAGATCGAGGCAGTTGTTTAGTCTAGTGTTGTTGGTTACTAGTTGTTCCAGTCCCAGATTTGTAATAGCATTGTAGAAGGTTGTATGATTTCAGTTGTACAATCATCTAATGTTTTAACAATCTTCTAATGTTTTCCTAGAGGACAGGGGAATCACAACTTCCAACACTTTCCACAAACTTTTCAAATAAATTATGTGCAATAGTTGAACCCTGCTTGCTTCTTTCACATTTATATTACAGGAAGTTTATTTTCTGTTTTAATGCACAAAATATGTCGAAGGATTCCATTTTCTATGTCTATTGACTTTTAGACATTTTGTGTTGCTGCCGACTGAATTGATGTTGTTGGGCAGATATAAGAAATACCAGCATATCAAATGGGAAGTCTATTTCCAAGTCTAATGACTGGGACAGAAATTAACTGAGAAATGGCATAAAGATTTTAAAAAAACCTTGGCCTTGGGTTTCTTATATGAAACACAAATACAGCCTTTGGCTGCAAAGCACAGCTATGTGGCGTCTCTCTCTTTCTCTTTCTCCATTCATTTAACTCCATACAAAATATGGAGTTTATTATATTGCTTTTGCAAAAGTCTAATTTACACAGAATAAACTTCATTTGGTTTGCATTTATGCCTGATTCTTAACATTTTTATTGAAGCCAACTCTTATACTTTGTAACTAGGATTTAGGGCTTAACATATTATACAAACTCAACTGACTATAGTTCAGTCAATAAGCCATATGTAAACATTTGTAGCACAGTGTGCGTGCTTGATATGTTATCCTGGAGAGACAGATATAAATAATCATTTAGTGAGTAGCATTCTATTGTTCCATTTAATCACTTTGTTATACCATTGTAAAAAAAAACCCTCTAACCAACACATTTTCCTAATTAAAAGATCAATGATAAAACAAATTGTGTTTTGAAATAATCTGTTCTACCAAGCTTTTCTTGAAAGGAGACCAAATGGAGAAAGGTTCTTTTATGCTAAGAAACATAGAGTAAGTTAAGAGAGATTTGCACTTTATACTTCAAGTATTTTAAAATGTTAGGCAGATTTCTACTTTTCATAAAAGATAGGAATAGCCTGGGGAAATCCAGGAAGTTAGCTGTTTAATGACCCCATCAGCCACCATAAAAAAGAAGCAAATGAGCAACAACAAATCTAATAAAAAGGCCAACTATGGAATCCTTCTAAATTGATTCATTCCACTGACCAACCTCTCTAGTTGTTCAGATCAATGTGAAAAAAATTGAAGTTAATCTTCCAAGTGTCTGCATATCAGTAGATATGTCAGATAGTCATTGTAGTTCTATCATAAGCATTCACTATAGAAGTTAGCATTTGATTTGGGCGTAGTGCAATGTGTGAATTCTCTCACTGTCATTTGTAAGCTGTAGTTTGCTAGCTAGTTTTATAACTATTGTCAAAACCAATTGTGACTTGGCACAAATGGGAATTCAGGTCACCGAAAAAGTAAATACAATATATGAACAGTTTGTATGCTCAAACGCTTTCGGTGCTGTAAAATGTCCTTTGAATCCAATTTTTAAAAACTTGCAGAAAGGATTTCTCAAGAAAAGGATAGCAAAAAAAAAAAAATATATATCTGGTGTGGTTCTGTTGATGGGGTGAAATCTCCAGCTAGATTTGAGGGAGGTGTTGAGAAGAGTCTGAGCTTAGAGTGCCTCAGCTACAGAAACCACAGGCCTGACCTCTCCCAAAACCCCTGAAGCATTACCTAACTGTGCCCAAGGGAATGCAGTCAGTCTGGCGAGATTCTTATATCATAGGTGACTAACACTAAAGCTTCTGCCTGAGATTTATGAGTGGTTCTGGTTGCTGGAGCCTGACATTAAGTTTCCTTAATACCTACAACAGCAATCATGATGCTGTATTTGCAGTCAAACTACTGATCCAGAAATATTCAGTATAGCATCTAGAAAGGCACATCTGAGAAAGAAGCTATTAGTTTCTGATTTCCATTCCAGAGGTATGCTGCTCTTGTCCATCTGAATTTTTCAGTACAATTTATTCAAAATGGCTATATTGCATAGTATATATTGCTGTATAACAATAATAATAGTAGCTTTTTTCAATTAGACTTTTCACTTTTTAAAAATGCACTTTTTTCCAATTTAAAAAGTGACAATAATAGTAAATGGATAGTGGGACAAGTTGCTTAAATGTCTCTGTAGAATGTGAAAAGGGGGAAAATCAAATTTTAGTTGGTAACTTCTTGAATATTATGCCTATAGTGGCCACAGTGCTTGTGACTTACTCCACTGCCATTCCAGTACAGAAAGGCCTTTTTTAAAATATATATCCCTACTGTTGGAAGAAATATCCTTCTGGGTTCAGTTCCAAGTGGGGAAAAAGACACTGGAGTCATGGAAGTTGCTTGGAAAGAAGGTTTAATGGTGGATAGGACCACATGCCTCAGAGCTCCTGGGCGAAAAGGGAAGGGATGCTGAGAATCCCTTGGCTTCATACCCTCTGTTGGGCCCCACCTTAGCATTTCCTGTTCCTGTGTAAGAAATGTATCCCATTGACTGTCAGACTCCCAGGGGTGGGGGTCTTAGCTAACTTTGTAGACTTTGTCTGGATCACATGGCTTCACCTGAGTGCTGGCTAATGCAATCTTCCCATGTGGTGAGATGGATAATCCTATCATTTCCTGAGGGCCATGTCTTAATCCCATCACCCTAGAACTGAAGGTGGGCCAGGGAGCTGCAGGAAGCTGCTTTGTCTTTAAAACATGTGTCTCCTTTTCTCATCCAGGGAAATATAATATTCTGCCTTTTTAATATTTCCTAGAATATTTCATTCTTCTAGGAAAGGAGTGGGTGCTAACTTTCTGTACTATACTGTTAGGCAACTTTCCTTAACCTGGTGTTCTAATGATGTTGAACTCTGACTTGCAACATTCCCACAGCTGACAAACTGAGAGTTGAAATTAAGCATATGTGAAAGATAAATATTGATACAGTCCACTTTAAGAGATGATACAAATGTAGGCATTTATCCGTTCTGAAAAAAATATTATTAATGAAATGGCAACCCTGAGGTAAAATCTAAAGTCAAGATTCCTTCAAGTCGTACTTATCCCCTAGTTATGCATATATTGATTGTGTTAAGAACACAAACAAACCCAATACATTAATTATCCTGCTACATCTGGTCATGAAAACAAACATAATGAAAAAATAAGGAAGAAACAGAAAACTTGGTTTAGCAAAGTCTTCAAGCCTATAAACTGATGTTCTAATAATGGGTCTCCTCTAATTTCAGATTTTTAAAGCTGAGTTCCCAGGGTTTTATTCAAAATTCTACTGCCAATCATTTACACTGGAGTTTTTGTAATGTAAGAAGGGCTTTATGACATTATTTTAAGACTTGGGAGGCACTTTACTAGGTTATTGACTAAGCTAGTAAAACTTGCATCTTTCAGTATTGGAAATTGGCTAAATTTACAGCAAAGGAAGGGAAATTGCTACATCTCAAGAAAGTGCATTCAGAAAGCCACTGCTAGGGAATAGGATGATTCTGTGTCATGATCTCACAAATGTCTACTCATTAGTTTCCTCCATAATATTTATTTTATATATTTCCTCTGTCTTTATCTTACCTGTTCTATCACTTTTTAATTCATAAACTGTTTTACAAAGGCAGCATTTGTTAGAAGAACTATCACATATGTAGATCCCTGCCATAACAAACTTCATTTCATATGCAAAGTATATAAATGCCAAAGGTGTCTTTGCTTCAAGACATTTGCACTGGGTTGTGTGGGTATCAATACTAGAAAGGTTGTATAGGTGAATCTGCTTCCTTTTTTTGCTGTTCAGGGATGCAGCAGTCTGCATCACAATCTCCACCAATCATATTCACCCCAAAAGTATGATTGTTTTTATGGGAAGGAAACTATCACCTGCAAGCTATCTGCAAGCCAAGTTGCACATTCAAGAGAAGAAGGATTTTTGCTTTGCTTCATTTCCAGATTAAAGGAAAGGCATTCAATAAAGGAAACTTTATTTCAGGGGTGTCAAACTCATGGCCCACGAGCCAGATGCATCATGTGCTGGTCCCGTCCCTGCCCAGTTTAGAGAAGGGGAAAAAGTCCTGATACGTCACATTACGCCATCGTGATGCCGCAAGTTTGACACCCCTGCTTTATTTGAATGCCTTTCATAATATGTGGTTATCCTAAGGTTGCTTTACAGACCTGGCTTTCATGGTACAAAGCTGCAATGATGCCCCCTCATACTTTTTTTTAATTTCAGAGGATGGGAAACTCTGGGAGGCAATGCCAAGGTGCATTTTTCTTTCTCTATTTAACCAATAGCATTGCCCTCCAGAGTTTCCCATCCTCTGACATTTCCTTTATTTTCTTTGGATGAATATGATTGGTGGAGATGGTGATGCACACACTGCAGCATTCCTGAACAACAAAAAAGGGAAGCAGATTCATCCATACAACATTTCTAATATTGATACCCACACAACTTTATCAAAAAGTGTCTGGACACTCATATAGAGCAACCAACACAAGTTTGTAGCATTTGTTTATAAAAGTAACCTATTAATAATACATCAAACTTTCTTACCACTTATGAACTAGTCCAGGAAAATTGTATGTTTACTTCAACCCTTGTTTGGCCTTCTTTACAAACATCCATGTTATGATGGCCTCGTTTGTGCAATTCATATTGTCAGATTTGGCATGTCTAGCCATCTCAATATTTATTGATTCTTCTCTGTTCTTTCCAGTTCTATTGCATAGTGTTTTCTTAAGTGGGCCGTGCAATTTGCAGAAAATGTATCTTTATTACTTGTGATGTTTGGCCATATTGCTTTGCTAAATATAAAATGGTGCCTGGAAGGGGACAAAGCCATTATGTGGAATAATTATGTGGAATAAATGAAAGGACAGAGTGCTGTTACTAATGTGTGTGCAACCAGAAACTGAAAAGGCTGCTAGCGTCACACCCAAGTGATAGACTGTGCTGCTTATGGCAACATAAAAACATAAAACAATAGCAGAAGAAAGGAAAGCAAATTGCTGTTGCAGTGGGGGGGGGGGGGATATCAAAGAAAAGAGCCAGGAGCATTCTCCAAAATGTTTCACTACAAGAATCTTTACCACCCCCAGCTGAGGCAATCAAGGCTAATGGGCACATTAGCAGACCGATGATTATATTTCAAAAGAACTGTGTAGCAAAGCTTCAGGGACATCCAACCGACCAAAGCCCAGAAAAGCCACTCACCTGGCCCCTCTGTCACAGAAAGACAGCAGAAAGGCTCATGAACAGCACAGGCAAAAATTTACTAGGGTACTGCAAATGAGCATCTAACAGAGCTGTTAAAAAAAGTTACTTTCTGAGGAAAAAAATATGGCTCTTCAGTTTTATGGTCCTTCTTCTGAATGCTCTTGCTCCATCCCTATAAATCCAGGTTTCCAGATTAAAGGGAAAGCCATCTTGTCCCCTGCTAAATAATACACACTGTGAAGTGATTTTGCTGCAAGGCATGCACTAACTCAGTCTTCCCCGACTCTCTCGTGCAGTTTAAAAACTCACTTAGCTAGACATCTCTAATCAGAATTCACTATGTTAAATCAGAATCCTTCTATCCTTAGCTAGTATGTTTATGTCACATTAATCAGATTTGATCTGGAATATTAAGTTCTAGATGTTAAGAATGACATTGCTGACCAGGAATGCATTCAGAGGAGGACAGTAGTGATAGTCAGGTATATGAAGAACAATGCTTTGGGGAAAAGTTCAAAGGAATGTGAAACGCCTAGCCCAAAGAAGAGAAGAGTTTTCAAATAAGCAAAGAACTAGAGTTTAGGAAGCTTTTAAACTTGAAGAACTATCTAAAATCCTGCTCATGAAAAAATATATTTGAAGGAGTAGAGCCAACTGTCTACTTTCCCCTTTATATCCCCTTGATTTATATCATGCATTGCAGTAATTTGCTTGCATTACATCTACTGAGAAAATTACATGGAGATGTCAAAAGTTGAGCTTAGTAGGAAGGAATCTTTAATCTGTTTACTAGAAGTACAACTATTTAAATAATCAATCAATGAACATCATCAAATAGAGATATACTAGTAGAGCATAGTTTAATCTGCTAACACCATTGATGTAAATGACAGTCAACACTGTTTGATATGTTCAACATGGAAGGGCAAATCTTAAACATTTGGCGAAGTCTTCAGTAGTTTTCAGTGGTTAAAACCACTTAATACTTGCAGAGATAAATAAGCACCCTTGTCAGTCTTCAACTAGTTCATGAACATAGTGCAGTTGTTAGAAAGCAGAAAATTAGACTTTAGGGTTGTTGTTGTTGTTTTCATTAACCTAAATGAGAATTAATTCATTTTTGCCTCTCAGGAAGCTGCATCTTCCATTTGCAGGCTTTTTGTGAGCGATTCCAGCTAAATAGGTAAATTGTACAAGAGCTTGTTTAATTTGCTATAAGCTGATTCATCCAGATTCACACAGTTCTTGTCCTATTGTGTCCCATGTATATGCAGAACTCTGGCTTCACAGCAATTAAATCATGATGGAACAAAATCTTAATTTTGAGGATCCCAATTTTCTAATTATTACTATTGATATTTAAATAGATTATACAGGAACTAAACTGATCAGAATGTTAGGACTCTTCACAGAGTGTGGCTGTTATGGTTCTTTTTTATTGCTGCTCCAAGACACCAAACAACCTATTTGAATATAATAAATAAATGTGCAGTACTGTATATATGGGGATGGGGTTGAGGGAGATCACATGCCAAGGTGGGGTGACTCCATTTTCCAGTATTTTGTATTCTTTAGTAATTTGAGATGTCTTTTCCATTTTTATGCAACAATAAAATTATTTCTGCTTCAGAAAAAAAGGCCATCCAGACATGAGATTGGCTATCCAGATTTATTTTTAGGTTGAAGCAGAAAAGCATAAATAATTAACCTCAGAGGTATAATAGATGAGTGATTTGAAAAGAGTAAACAGTGAGAATATCTGAAGATACTAATACTGTACAAGGATAGGGACAGTGTCCAAAAAAAGCCTTTGTTTGTAAACCCAATTCATATAATCAAAAGTTTAACTTGGAATAATTATTCCATGGAAGTATACGGAATTTATTTCTTGATAGGGAATGCTGTTTTTCATGTTTCCTTTATATGTTTGCCTCAGGCATCTGGATGGCCTTCCTGGATCCAGAATGTTAAGGGGGACTTTTTTTCCTGTTTCACCAGGATTCTTTCTATATTGCTAAACGTTGAGGGGGAGGGGAGTTTGTTTTGAACACAATGCAAGTAAGAGCATTGATTTTTCATGCTGTCTTTTTAAATAGGTAGAAATAGAACAACAACAAAAATAAGTATCTAGGTTTTTAAAAAAATAAAATTACTGTGTTTCTTTATGTGTCAAACCCAACTTAGTCAATAAATAAATTGTAAGTTGTTAAAGCTTTCCCTTCTAACCTGAATTTTGTCCCTTCAATCATCACTGAACTTCACTATTCATTTAATTTATTAAGCTTAAATATATTGAATGAGACTGTTGTATTTTTTAGGGGGGAAAACCCTTCCAGTCTAAACTGATAATCACTTAGCATTTATTCTTTTCTAAACATGTTTGTTGTAGATTAAATTGAGACCAATTTGCAATTTCCTTGTCTTTCAGCTGTAATCAACATACTGGCAAGTTCTCTGGAGCAGCCAGCTAGCTTGTGATCTCTGTGGGGTGCCACTCTATTTTTACCTCAACTAGGCACGCTTTCTATTTGTGCAGACAAATGCATCATTGTTTCATTGCTTTGGATTATCTTGAAAACACTTATATTAATTCTAGATTCCATATGGCAGGCATTATGTGTGCGGTTAATTGTCAGTAAGTGACAGATATTTTTGCATTTCACAGCTGGAATGTTATGTCATCATTCAGTGAAAGCGACCTTATCCCTTCTGATCATTGGCGGGCCTAATAAAATATATTTTGTGTTTTAGAGGTTTCTTTCCCCATAGGATAATTACTGGGCTCTAACTATATAGTATCATTACATGTATACATGTTCCAATGAATATAATGGGGTGTAGTCCTAGATATAAGGTAAAGGTAAAGGAGTCCCTGTGGATTTTACTCTGCTAGTTCTGCTGACTATAAGGGGTGGTCTCATTTCTTTTCAAGGCCACTGAGCCAGCGATGTCCAAAGACATTTCCGCAGTCATGTGGCCAGCATGATGTCACAGACCACTATTACCTTCCCACCAAAGTGGTGCATATTTATCTACTTGCATTTGCATGCTTTCGAATTGCTAGGTTGGCAAGAGATGGGGCAAGGACAAGAGCTTACCCTTTCACATGGTGCTCAGGTGTTGAGCCTGGGCTGCCTGATTTCCAGCTGACAAGCCCAGCATCTTAACCCCTGAATCCCTGTGCCACCCCCTAGATATAAGTGGATAAAAAAATTAAAGGAGGGCTCTTCACTATAGGTAGTAGGGCTAACTGACTTTACCAGAGGGAACGCAAAGGTGGGGTAAACCACACAAAACTTGGCATCAGACATTAAAAGATGACTTACAGACAGTGGACATTGAATAGGAAGATGTCAAAGGTGCTGTCATGAATAAGACTCATTGGATGAAGCTTGTTGCCCTATGCACTTCATGTGAAAGAAACCAATGATAAGTATAGCATAATGGTTAAAGTGTTAAATGACACTCGACCCAGGCTCCACATAACAACACTAATGGTATTGAGCCTACCCTGAAGCCTAACCTATCTCTCTTTGAAAATTCTCCAGGTTCTTTCTTAAACCTGTTTTAGGGCCACTATCAGGAACTATTGAGGCATTGAGTGACTTAATTGGGACAGCCAGTTTATCCTAGGCCAACCTATTTCATAGGGTTGGTGTTGGAGGGAAAAAGTGAAATTCCTATATAAATAAAAGAAAGGTATTAATTTTACTTATACAACATAATAGGGAAGAACTCAGTATAGAAAATCAGATTCAATGGGCAAAAGTGATTTAGACAGTTGACGATATTCATACAACCCTGTCTGCAACTCTTTAAAATAGCTATATCTTTTCCTGAGGTGGTGAAGCTGCTCTCCTCAGTAGATGCATTTTCTGGAAAAAATAAAACATTTGGTTTCTAATATTCCCAAAGGTGTTTCATGCATATTAATCCATACATGCTCTGATTCACATTGTACCTGTTAATCTGGAAGTCTTACAATGAACAGAGCCTATGGAGATTCTCAGTCATCCAAGTCATGTTTGTCCCAAAGGTGATTTTTTTTTTCAAAAGGCAATTGGGATTTCTTTGTTTTTCCTTGAAGACATTTTGATTTTCATCCAAGAAGCTTCAGCAGTTCTGATTGGGAGGTGGGGGAGATGGAAAGATTAGTTCCTTCCATTTCTCTTCCACTATCACCCACTCTTCCAATTCACCCATCCCCTCCACCATCCAGTTTTTCTTCAAGGAAAAACAAAGAAAGTCCAGTTGGCTTTTGATAAAAGCAACTTTGAGACACAAAGGAAAAGTAGGTTTCCTGCAACAAATTAGACAAATTGCTTGGTTTTAGACAGGTTGGGAATTTGGAATTAAACTTAGAGTGCAGCTATCAAACAGGGTTTGCATTCAAGTATTATATTTATATAGTTTTTAAATGAAATGTGCTCTAACAAAATAATGATATTTATTATTTTTTATGCCACCCATTTTAACCAAAAGATGACATATTAAAATATGTCCTTGTAAGGAACAAAATAATTTGTTTTTTTGTATTATTAAGTCAGTTTATTATGTATTTACCAAGGTATTCACTCATGTAAACAAGCGTTTTCAATAGCTGGGCTCCCTGACTAACTTTTAGTGGCAAAGAACGTATCAATATAACTGGTGACTTCTGAAGCAAGGTTTTTGTTCTTTAGAGAATTGAAAATGGTTTCATACTTCCTGGAATGTGGGAGTTCAAGACTTTGTCCTTAGATATGTTCCCTATAAGCATGCAAATCAGCACAGAGCACTGAACAACTACAGAGAAATTAGGGCTTGTTTGTTTTTTAAGAGCAGTCCTGTCATTCAAGGAAGAAAAAAATAAGAACATAAAAGGGTATATCTTTATTTTGTAATTATAAAAAATATTCCTTGAAACAGTCAAACATTGATCACTGTTTACTTCTCCCCATTTACTTTAAAAATAAACGGGAATTGTTAGTGTTAAATAAGTAACACTGTGAACTTTACTCTGACAAATAAGCAGTTCTCTACTGAAAGGCAATAGCAGTAGACTTATACTCCCTTCTCTAAGTGGTTTACAGAGTCAGAGTTTTCCCCAACAATCTGGATTCTCATTTTACTAACCTCAGAAGGGTGGAAGGTGAGTCAACCTTGAGCCAGTGAGAATCAAACTGCTGGCAGTCGGCAGAATTAGCCTGCAATACTGCATTCTAACCACTGTGCCACCACAGCTCTGGTGGCAAAGGCAAGATTGCTTTGCATTGCTCCAAACCTAATAGTCAAAAGAGCCTTTTTGCTCTAAAGTTTGCTTAGGAGTTACATTATCTCAATATTCTACAGATCAGCCAGGGTGATGGACATGAAGCTCCATACTTTACTATATTCATTTAGGTGGTAGACTGAGAAACACAACTCTGGTTGTCCATAGAAACAGAGAACCTTTGCTGCTATCCTGTCTATCCAGCCCTCAGATCATGTCCCTGAGATGGCTACCTCACACTTTCTCAGGGAAGGACCAGCTTTCATTATTAATGTATTTTCTGATTATGATACTTCAGGTATGAAGTAGCCTCCAGTTGTGAGGGAAGGATGAACAGAGAAATACCAAAAGGTTAATTCTACTGGATATTGGACAGCTTCTAGCTGGCATCCTGGAGAGAGATAGCAATAAACAAGCAGGGAAGGCAGAGTGATTGAAACTGGAGAAGTATTAAAATAGGGAGGAGAAAAAGAGAAAGGGATGAGGAATATGGTTTCTTTCTTTCACTTAGTGGGGGGCGGGAATTAAATGGCTGTTATTGGGCATAGAAAGCACTGGCCTCCTTTCCTCCTTCCTTTCTTTACCAAATAGACAGAAAGATGGGCTTGAATGGAAGGAAGACATGAGAAAGGGAGAGGGAATGGGATTAAAACCTTACCCACAGATAGGCAAATACATGCACATGTACACAATTTAAAAGTCACAGTAAATATATAAAACATAGTTTCAAATTACTATGCCAGCTAAAAAAAAGTGTATTCACAATCCCAAATTATGTAGTCTAGGTTGGAGGTTTAATCAAATAATTATTTTACTTTCCTATGACTTTGGTGGGAAGATGCTTGAAGTATGTATAAACTCAGAATCAGTTAGTGATTTCTTGGAAATCACAGAATAACAGAGTTGGAAGGGACCTTCTAGTCCAACCCCCTGTTTATACCATTTCAGATAATTGGTTGTCCAATCTCTTCTGAAAAACCTCCAGTTTTGGAGCACCCACAACTTCTGCAGGCAAGTTATTCCATTCATGTAAAATGGAAGAAAGGCAATATGTGAATGTGAAAGAAAGTTCCCAATTAAACCTGGCATTTCATAATGTGAGTAAAAGCTGTTCAGTACCATGAAAATGCCCATCATTTAATCCATAGCATCTTGAACTGTTCTCCCAAAGGCCACTTTCCCCTACCCTCCAAATTCTTCTTTAATGAATTCTTTCCTTTTGTTATCCATTTTCACACCTAACAAAGGGATTTTTATAATATTTTCCTTTTGATATAAATAAAACATTATAGCTAATCTTACTGACAAACTGACTCGTTGCTATGTTCATGATCCTATCTGTGAAAATACTCTGATATTGAACAGATGGTAAAAAATTTTTTTTTTACTTAAACAGCACATTCAGCCTCTGTAAGTTACTTGTCATGGTTCCAAACCAAGCCAGAAAAAGAAGAGGTCACACTGTGAGAAGAGCAGGTCTCTTTACTGGAATCTCAGCTTGGCACATGGTGAACAATACAAATACAGGGTTTCTAGACAGCATTACTGGCTTCTGCTAGCCATTTGGACTCAGCACACCCCGCCCTCCTGTTTCCGGTTGCTCCCAGCTGGCTCCAGCAAATAATTTTTGGGCCCGGCTCCAGCAAGTAGTCTTTGAGCCAGGTTGCTCCCTGGTCAGCTCCAGCAAGTACTCTTCAGGCCTGAATGGCTTCTGAACTGACTGCAGCTCGCTTGCCTTCCTGGCTCCTCTCCCAGTGTGAGTCCCATCACCTGACACCCGTCTGTCCCCCTATGCACCCCTCTTCCCCTGCATGTGTGGGGCAACTCTGAAATGGCACATTGTGGCAACTTTGAATGGCATGCTGTCTCCGACGTTGACAGGCGGCCCACTCTACCAATCTGGAAGAGAGCAAGCACATGCAGAGATTAGTGGACCCACTGCCCACCCCCTGGTGTCCTGTCTGGGCGTCAATGGATTTTCTTTATGAAACTTGTTGATCAGTCTTTCTCCCATACATCTTGGCTCATTGCTCATGAGGCCTCAGCCATGGGGTACCCTTTCCAATGGACTAAGTACTGCAGGGGGGGGGCGGGGGCTATGCACCTGAGAATCTAATACTTGGCTTATTTCATAGTGGGTGTCTCCATCCACCATTATGGGTCTGGGCAGGTGTGGGGGTACTGTTTGATGCCACCCCCGGCTTCAGCAGGATGCTGCTATCAATTTTAATTTTAGATTGTTTTTTTTAATGTTCACATATTAGCAGAATAGTGCAATATGTGTGAACAGATAATTCCAGGTTTATTGGTCCCATCTTACTATTTCTCATAAAACATAGGCTTCTGGTGAAGCTGGTGAAAATGCTATCTTGTGATCTCCGGGTAGCACACCTTGATTTAAGAAGTTTCTTGATAGCAATCAGAGTAACAGCTACAGTATCTAAATTTAGATTTATTTATCAAATGCTTTATAGTATTTCCAACAAGAATTTAGTAAAATGATTACATTTGGGGGTTCTTACTCCTGATCATGCTTCCTAGATAATTGACAGAAAACTATATGCTGTTTCTCAGGGAATAGGATCTCTGTTCAAGAGGCTTTAAGATAAATTTCTTTAATAATTGAGTAGATTAAATATGAAAATCTTGTAACTCTTTTAGGAATTGCCAGATGTTACCATTTGAACAACTAAAAAGGTAGGCAGACACAGAGAGATTTCTTTGTTGGGGCATTTTTTTTTAAATAGGTCTGCTCTGATCTTTATCAATCATAAAACAAAAAGTTTGCCATGGGAAGTTTGCTAAATTAAGCTTTCTGGATGAAGCCACCTTACATTCTAAAAACATAAATTTGTTTTCAGCTGGTAATTCCAAGTTGTATGAACTCATGTCATTCATATATAAATTAATAAAGTATATTAAATATACTTTAACAAATGTCTACAAAGGATAAAATATTAAAAAATTTAAAAGGAAAAAAAATTACAGAAAGGAAGATACAAAGGAATACAGATAAACAAAAAGAAAAGAAAAAAAATAGCTTCCATCTTTCTTTGATACAGCTACAGATAAATATTAAACTATTCAATAATCAGTATTTCTATCATCATAAACATTTCAAATCTTCAAACCTCAAAATTAATCCAGCATTTCTTTCAGTTTCTAGCAAAAAATATCAAAAGTGGTTTCTACTACAGAAACAAAGTTTGATGAAATATTTTCTTTAATCAAGATAATTAATTCCATTATCTCAACAACTTTACCAACCCTTATTCCACTGTGGAAATCTATAAATCTTTCCAACTTTGCATAAAAAATTCTCACTGCAGTTATAAATTTTTTTAAAAAATCCTATATTCTATCAAATATAAGAGAAAAAACTCCGGCTCAATTGAACATTTGTTTTAAGAATTTTCTGAATTAAAGTACATATTTGATCCTGATACCTCTTATCCTGCTTACATGTCCTCCAAAGATGATAAAAGGTATCTTTGGAGTGATTACATTTCCAATATATGTTTGGCACTCCATTACACATGTTTGACAATTATCAGGTGTTAAATACCAAAGATATCTCTTTACATATAAATTCTCTTTTCAAATGTAGCTCAAAGTAAATTTCAATCCCTTACTCCTCCTGCTCTCACATTGAACTATCATTACATTATATCCAGGGGTGGGATTCAATTTTTTTAACAACCAGTTCTGTGGGTGTGGCTTAGTTGGTGGGCGTGGTTTGGTGGTCATGACTGAGTGGATGTGGCTTGGTGGTCATGTTATTGTCTAGGCATGGCCAACTCAATATCACTCACATTGAGGCACCATCTCCTCGCCTGGCCTCTCATGACTATGGGGATGCTGCAACAGTCGTAAGTGTGAAAAATGGTCATAAGTCACTTTTTTCAGTGCCATTGTAACTTTTTTTTTCAGTGCCATTGTCACTCCACACAAGCAAAGTACCAGCAAAGGAGGGGAAAAAAACTCCAGAGAAGTTCCAGAGACAGGAAGTCTAGGCCTGCCAGGAATGTAATAAGGGTTAAGAGAGAGGCAGTTTCTGTAAGCAACACCAGAATGTTTCCTTCCTGCCTTCCTTACAGGGTTAGGTCAGTAATTTCTTCTGATAACCGGTTCTCTGAACTGCTTAGAATGTTAACAACTGGTTCTAGCGAATAGGTGCAAACTGGTAGAATCCCACCCCTGATTGTATCTAATATTTTGCCCACTTAATCATACAGCCTTTAATGTATTCATTTTGTGTCAGAGCATATTCATGAACTGGAATAGAGCATGGTAACAAGGTCAGCCAATGAATAGGCATAGCAACTAAATCCGCCAATGAGAACTGTTTGAAAACTGAAACTAGAAGTAGCCTAGGCATGGCTCTATATCAGTGATGGCTAAGATCTTTGCAGCAGAGAACCGGTTTTAACCACCATAAACTGAGGTTTGTCAGTTTCATTACCTCAGGAACGCTACAGGAGGAAAGGAGATCCATGAGGTTCACAGCCCTGTAAGGTGGCCTTCCGATCCCCACATCCTGCACCTGCAGCCCTGAGACCAGGGAGACGAGTTTCACAGCCCTGTGTGATCACCCCAGCCCAGTCCGTCATAAACCAAATTATTGATATTTCTTGAAGTGACACACGACCTGAGGAAGGCTACACTTTTTCCCGATTTTTGACACACCAAGCTGAAAAGGTTAGTCATCACTGCTCTATATTAAGCTCTGCAGCTCTGAAGCTATGTTGAGCTCTGAGTCTGTCTATTGAAACTGCTTCTCTCCTCTTGCTTGCCTGCTGAACTAAAGTAAAAGAGAAATTAACTTACTTTCTGAAGGCTGGAGCTCTGCTCTGAACTTTGCAACATGTTTCTGTTTGAGTTTGCTCTATTTTGGAGAAATCTACAACTGGTTTGAAAAATCTACTTATTGTGTTTATGAAGATGTTAAATGAAGCATCAACCATCTATGTTTATTTTTCTGGCACTGAATTATCACTGCAAAACTCTGAACATTTTGCGTATTTTTTTTTTCAATAAAAGTTTATATACTATGTCAATGACATGTTCATCATCAGTTCACAAATCCAGTTCAATTCAGTCTTCTCATTTGGAAACCCAAAATTCTTCTTATCCAATTTAAATCTTTCCAACAGCATTGACATGTAAAACTCCCCTTTTATAATTATTCTCTTGTTTTTCATTTAAAGTCTCCTTCATAAAAAGTCAATAAACTTGCATAAATGAACCGAGTTTATGTGGCTATCATTTCTCTTCTATGAACTACTTTTTAGGATGATAACCATAGAGGAGTTTTGGAAGTCAATCTTAGTTTATATCTATTCCAAACTGTCAATATGGCATGCCTTACAAAATGATTTTGAAAATCTATTAACCTTAATTGTACCATATATATACATACCACTCAAACCTTAAATCGGATCCATGTCATTCATATTTTGAGCACATGACTTTACATGGTCATTTTCAATTTGCATGGACCTATTCCTGACATCCTTGCAGAAAGCCATTAAAAATAAGATAGGCTCATGCACAATTAATGAGGTTCATGCCAAGTGAACCCAGAAAATAAAAAATAGATGGCTATGTAAATGTAACTGAACAGAATATAATCAACAGAAGTGACTAAACCTAATGAAGTAATCATGTCAATCATAATATGTCTCATTCACACAAAGTGTGTGTGCAAATGCAAGTGTGATGCATTGTTTTTGCATTTTCTATTTTACCTTTAAAGTTGAAACTGATTGGGAAGCTTATTTCAGTATAAATTGCTGCATTTTTAAGATGGACATGGATGCCTTAAGCTTCACAGAAGCTTAACACATCTGTTTTGACCTTTAATTTGTAGGCCAAAATAATTTAAAATCATGCTGCGAAAAATCAGCTAATTTCCTGCCAAATTGAAAGATGCAAATTCAGGATTGGGTCATGGATTTCTGACTTCTGATATATGAAAGGTACTTATCCCTCAGTTAAGCAGAGAAGCACCTTGTGCTTAAACAGAAAACCCTCCCCATTTTGATAAGAGAATCGGAAGGATTGTGGAAGCACTTTTTCAATTATCACATTTTGTTAAAAGACATGAGAGGGCTTCTGTTTTTATTATTTCATTGAATTGTACAAGTATATTCTTTGTGCCTTTCATTACTCGATTTTCAATATCTAAGAATGCCTCACAGGTTTTAAGTAAGATCCTATAAAAGTTGTTATCTTGATGTCATTAAGACTTGGCTTTTCATTATGTGTACAAAATATTTTTAGCTTCATTATTATTACTTCCAGTAAGTAGTCTGCTTTTACTTACCATTATTAAAACTTAACAATCAGTGGAGGTATTCTACTCTTTCAGCCTGGTTCTGCTGAGTCAGTAGCACTGATGAGCAGCAGAGATCGAACCGCTTCTCTCCGATGCTCTGCTGTTGGGACCGCCCACCCATACTAACCTTTATGTTCTGCTTTTGAAACACAGCTGCTTTGCGCGGCAGCTGCTGAAGCGACAGGGAGAGTGCAGGATTGCAGGAGGTGAATCAAAACGGCTCTGTGCCTGCGCCAAGTGTGCATTTGGTGTGCACGCACAAAAGCGCACCCACCAAGCCACACCCACCAAACCGGTGGTAAAATTTTTGAAACGCACCACTGTTAACAATTATTAAAACTTATGACCTAAAAAGAATTGAAAGTACTAGTGACTGGCACAAAGCTTGGAAAGCTTCTCTTTTAAAAGTTTGGGATTGAAGCTCTGGACATTCAGCAAAATTTCGTAGTGCTGAATTAAAGTGGTCACTGTATTTTACTGTGTTAGTTTCCTTGAGGAGTTCTTTTTAGTGGAGGAAACATTTGCATAGTTATTTATTACACGTTTTGGCATTCATCATGAAATGCTTTATTGTAATATAGAAAAATGAATAAAAAGAATAATACACTGCTCAAAAAAATAAAGGGAACACAAAAATAAGACATCCTAGATCTGAATGAATGAAATATTCTTATGAAATACTTTGTTCATTACATAGTTGAATGTGCTGACAACAAAATCACACAAAAATTATCAATGGAAAACAAATTTAGCAATCCATGGAGGTCTGGATTTGGAGTTACACTCAAAATTAAAGTGGAAAAAAACACTACAGGCTGATCCAACTCTGATGTAATGTCCTTAAAACAAGTCAAAATGAGGCTCAGAAGTGTGTGTGTGGCCTCTAGGTGCCTGTATGACCTCCCTACAATGTCTGGGCATGCTCCTGATGAGGTGGCGGATGGTCTCCTGAGGGATCTCCTCCCACACCTGGACTAAAGCATCCCTCAACTCCTGGACAGTCTGTGGTGCAACGTGGCATTGGTGGATGGAGCGAGACATGATGTCCCAGATGTGCTCAATTGGATTCAGATCTGGGGAACGGGAGGGCCAGTCCATAGCATCAATGCCTTTGTCTTGCAGGAACTGCTGACACACTCCAGCCACATGAGGTCTAGCATTGTCGTGCATTAGGAGGAACCCAGGACCAACCGCACCAGCATATGGTCTCACAAGGGGTCTAAAGATCTCATCTCGGTACCTAATGGCAGTCAGGCTACCTCTGGCGAGCACATGGAGGGCTGTGCGGCCCCCTAAAGAAATGCCACCCCACACCATTACTGACCCACTGCCAAACCGGTCATGCTGGAGGATGTTTCAGGCAGAAGAATGTTCTCCACGGCGTCTCCAGACCCTGTCATGTCTGTCACATGTGGTCAGTGTGAACCTGCTTTCATCTGTGAAGAGCACAGGGCACCAGTGGCGAATTTGCCAATCTCGGTGTTCTCTGGCAAATGCCAAACATCCTGCACAGTGTTGGGCTGTAAGCACAACCCCCACCTGTGGACATCGGGCCCTCATACCACCCTCATGGAGTCTGTTTCTGACCGTTTGAGCAGCCACATGCACATTTGTGGCCCTCTGGAGGTCATTTTGCAGGGCTCTGGCAGTGCTCCTCCTATCCCTCCTTGCACAAAGACGGAGGTAGCGGTCCTGATGCTGGGTTGTTGCCCTCCTATGGCCTCCTCCATGTCTCCTGATGTACTGGCCTGTCTCCTGGTAGTGCCTCCATGCTCTGGACACTACACTGACAGACACAGCAAACCTTGCAACAGCTCACATTGGATGGATGAGCTGCACTACCTGAGCCACCTGTGTGGGTTTTAGACTCTGTCTCATGCTACCACTACAGTGAAAGCACCGCCAGCATTCAAAAGTGACCAAACCATCAGCCAGAAAGCATAGGAACTGAGAAGTGGTCTGTGGTCATCACCTGCAGAACCACTCCTTTATTGGGGATGTCTTGCTAACTGCCTATGCTTTCCACCTGTTGTCTATTCCATTTGCAAAACAGCATGTGAAATTGATTGTCAATCAGTGTTGCTATCTAAGTGGACAGTTTGATTTCACAGAAGTGTGATTGACTTGAAGTTACATTGTGTTATTTAAGTGTTCCCTTTATTTTTTTGAGCAGTGTACATAAGCTTACACAAAATACAATAATTTAGAAATTAATTATTCAAAGCATGCATAGAAAGAAATATATCTGGATTCTATCCAGTGGTGGGATTCAAATAATTTAACAACTGGTTCTTTGCCCTAATGACTGGCTGGGTAGGCGTGGCTGGGTGGTCATATGACTGGGTGGGCATGGCCAACTCGATGTCACTCACGTTGAGGGGCATTTCGCCTGGCCCGGCCTCTCATGACCATGGGGATGTGAAAAGTGTCATTTTTTTTCAGTGCCATTGTAACTTTGAATGGTCCCTAAATGAACTGTTTTAAGTAACTGTTGTAAGTAAGTAATCAAGGATTATCTGTACAAAAATACAAAAAGCTTCTTTGCTTGCAAAAGGCTGCCCTAAATACCAATCATTAGATTTGAAATGGGGAAATACACACTGAAGATCAATGACAGTCACCAGCCATCATGGAAACCTAAACCATTCTGTCTGAATACTTTCCTTTTCATCAGCAATACCTGCAACCCGGAGTTACAAATCAGACAGGGTGCCAAAGTACCTTGAGAAATTAAAATACTTAAAATGCAATGATAACTATCAAAAGCCAACTCTTGCTCAAAAAGTGAAACCCTTTAGCTGAGAGTTCATTTAAGCTCTCCAGCTACAAAATGCTGAGCTAAAGAGACAAATTAATGAAGTATATGGGAGGGGGGCAGGTTCAAGTCTCTGCCTTCCGAAGCTTGTCGGGATCACAATAAAATTAGTACATTCCATAAATATCTAATTAAACTTCAAGCCTGGTGCAATGTTACTAAGCCTTATCATGAGAGAAAACTAAAAATGAATTGGAGGGAGGATCCACACCCCTACCTCCTATTTTTTAAAATCTTACTATCAGTGAGCAATCATGTGCCTTGGCTACTCTGAAGCAATGCAAGAGACTCCTGTCCCAAAGGTGCTTTTTCAAGAAGCAACTGGATTTTCTGGAAACCAAGAAATTCCAGTTACCTCTTGGAAAAAACAACAACACCTTTTGGACAATTATGACCTGGATGACTGAAGAATCCCCATAGACAAGAGACTCCTGTGTTCAGTGAATTGACAAAGCATCCTTTCCCACCCAGGAGAAGCAATCCTTAGATACATTTGCACCACTTAAAGATACTGGCTGGTCTCACTCACCTCACAAGATATTCCAAGAAAATAATCCAGATTTAAGGAAAGATTACATGTCCCAGAAAGGCAGTAAGAAATTAGTTCCAAGCTTGCATCCTGCCTCTTGGAAGTACACCCCAAAATGACAGTGCCAGAAACCAGTAAAGCAGTGTAAAAAGCTTAAAATAACTCTTTCCCTTTAAGAAAGTCAAGCCCCTAATAAAAGTACCAGCAAAGGAAAAAAAAAACTCCAAAGAAGCAGCCCAGGCTACATTAAGTTTGGGCGTACCACCAAGAATCACTAACTGTTACAATGTAACAAGGCTTAATTGCAGAGGCGGTTTCTGAAAACACTTAAGCAGGGCAATAAAGATAAGGATTAGGCTAGAAACAACACACACAGGAACACCAGAATGTCTCCTTCCTGCCTTCCTGACAGGATTAACTGTAAGGTGGGAAAACAAAAGCTGTTCCCTACAGCAGCCGGTTCGCCGAACTGCTCAGAAAGTTATCTAACAGTTCCCCCCAATCTGTGCAAACTAGCTGAATCCCACCACTGATCCTATCCAGAAAATTATTCCAAAATAACAAACCATTAATATTTAAGCAGTAGTCATCTTGAATCCATGAATTGTAGAATGAAAGATTCTTCACTGAAAATTACAATCTAAAATCAGCCACATGTATTGCAGACAGTTGTTCCCTGTGAGGAGATGTCAAGACAGCAGTCTCTGGTGGAACTTTTACACTGGGAAACAAGGGAGTAGCCATCTTGCTCTACCCAGTCAGAACTTTTAAAAACACACTAGGTCTGCATACTTCTTTTTCTAATCCTTAATAAAATATTTCACTACAAAATGGAATAAATATCAAAAAAGCTAACTAAAACTTTGACTTTACAAAAATTATAAAGATTAAGGATGCAGATATATTTGAAGTGAGATTTTGGAATAAAATTGTAAAAATATCGGATTTGTTTTGAAATTGTTTGACCACAAAAGAAATTGGACATTTAAAAATTAGATGCTCAAGGGAATGAACAATTATAATTAAAGGAGAAAAATATATAAACCTGATAAACAGCTGCAGAATGATCCAAACTATAACCTTGAATGATGGGTTTTAAAAAGTGGAATCAGAAGTTAAAATCAATAATGTCATTAGTAATATTTGCTTTTATGGATAGTTTGGGTCTAAAAAATGTGTTGGAATAAATGGCAGAAAAGCAGCAATTTTTTTTCCTGACAAAACAGTGACTGAGTGGGCAATGAAAATGGAACTATAAATAATAAGCCAAAAGAATAAAATGGAAAAAAGATATTCCACTGGGTATAGAAAAGAAATTGGTTGATGTTTAAAAATCAAAAGGGAATTAGAAATAATAAGCCAATAATTCTTTTATACTGAATTTACAAAAGAGTCTTATTAAAGCTTGGATGAATCGTCTGTGAAAAGGTGAAAAATGAAATCAAGTTCTATGACATTACATGCATGGACCAATGATTAAGATTGTTAGAAATAAATAGATGGAATATAAAGTTGGTTTATTTGATCAAAATTAAAATAGTGATGTTGTTATTCTGACAACAGTTAATAAACTTTTGCTGACGAGAGGAGGGCAGATCTAGTGTTGCAACGATACAGCATGCGATCTTGGAGGTCTGAGATCGCTGTTGATATCTTTGCTCCTGGACGGTCCTATCGGATATAAACCGTCCTGAAGAGATGGTGAAAGTGAAGAGCGCATCCTGTCGATCCCAGGGATACTGCAAAGTCCCTGGTAAATCCAGGAGAAGCTCTTCTTGCCAGCAGCAAAGAGGCAGCCATTAAAGCTGCTGAAGTTGGGACAGTTCTGAAACGAAAGAGAACAGAAAGAGAGAGTGTGCCGGTTTGGTGAGAACTTTTTCTTTATTCTAAGATCTGAAAGGACACCTTAAGGAAAAGAAAGAATCTGTAAAAGTTTTGACAGAAGTGATTAAGCAGCGATTTTAAACAGGAATGTCAAAGTAATGTTTTTTTCCCATTGCTGGATTTTCTATACATGATCTTATATTTTGAAACTGGACTGGTGTTTTCTTTTCCATCAATTTTTTCTCCTTTTTGATTTTGTAACATTTTAGGCTTGAGACTCCCTTTTAGTTATTTCTTTTTTAAAAATATCTTTTTTTTTATTAATTCTTATTTTATTTTGCTTGGAAAAGGAGGGGGAAAGTGAAAGCAAAGAAACTTTGTAACACTGCCAACTAGTGGCTTGGAAATATTCTATTTCTCCTGTGACCAGAAAAAGCTGAGAACAAAAGAACTGAGACTTTTTTTCAAGGACATTGCTATTTGATAAGATAGAGGGAAGAGCATGGGAGAGTATTGTTGCAGGTGCTCTTCTGGGTTTCTATCAACAGCTGGAGTCTGGTGTTGAAACTTAGGGGGAAAAAGGTGATACGTTTTTGGAGAAGAGAGTTATAAGAAGAGCCTTGGATAATTAAATAAAGTGCAGTGTGCTCTTTTTACTTTTTCTAAGTTTTGCTATCCCTCCTCACCAGCTTTATTTTATTTCATTTTTTTTTTTTTTTTTTGCAATAGCTATTTGGATCTTTGGCTTTGTTGGAGCTTGTCTTTGTTTTTCTTTTTTTTTTCTTTGGAAGTCCAATCTCTACGCTTGCTTTTTATTTTAAAGGGAAAGCTTTAGTATTAATGTTTCCTTTTTTTTAAGGGAATAGCCTTTTTTTCTCCTTTCCTGGTATTTTTGTTTTTTCATCTACCTTTCTGGTTTATTTTTATGCACTCTTTTCTATTTGACACCTCTCAATTGGATTAAGGTGTTGAAGAACCTGAAGAATTTTTTCTTTCCTTTTTTTTTTTCCAAGCCTTTTTTCTTCATCTAACTACTGATTGGATTAAGGTATACAAGAACCTGAAGAAATTTTGTCCTCCCCCCTTTTTTTATCATTACTATTTGGCTTCTTTTTTCTACTATTTTTATTTCGAACTACAATTGGTTATTTCACAATTGGATTAAGGTTTAGAAGAACCTGAAGATTTTGAATGGCTTAAAATGAGTAGGAAATTTACAGCTCCTGTTTCTTTAACTTCTATTTCTTCCTCTCCACCATCTGGAGGACAACGTTCAATACAGACAATGTTAAAGCAAGAAAAAGAACAAGAAAAAGTAACTCTGCAGATGATTATGCAAGGAATTCAAAATATTCAAGTAAGATCAGGGAATATTGAAAAGAGAAAAGAGAACATTGAACAAAGAACAGAGAACATTGAACAAAGAACAGAGAACATTGAACAAAGAACAGGGAAAACCAATGAAAGAGTCGAGAACATCCAACAAATGATGTTGAAGTATGATGAGAGATTCCAAAAAATTGAAGAAGATAAACAAAGAGACAAGAAGATTGGAGATATTGATAATAGATTAACGGTGGTTGAACAAGATAAAAGTGGTATGTTGAGATGGGAGATGGATAGATCAGAATTCTATCTTAGATTCCAAAACGTAGAGGAAGAAAAAGGACAAAACTTAGCTGAGATAATGATAGAAATACTGGCTGAAGCTTTGGAAATAACTCAAGAGAAGATGATGGATGGAATAGATGAGGTTTATCGAGTTTTCACAAGATATGCGATGAGAAATAGCTTACCAAGAGAAGTTCACATTAGATTTACAAAGAAAGCCATTAAACGCTAAATATTGCAAGTGGCAAAAGAGAAAACATTGAAATATAAAGACAAGGAGATTGTGGTCTTGAAACAAATACCCAGAAGAGTGAGAGAGATGAGAAGAGAATACCGATTCCTGACTAAAATGCTACTTAAAAAAGAGGTAAATTATAGATGGCTGAATCCAGAAGGTTTAATATTCACATGGCAAGAACAGAGACATAGAATTGACTCAATTGAGAAAGCGGAATTATTTTATACAGAATTTTTTGGAGGGAAAGAGGAAGAGGCAGAAAAAGAAATCTCACTAATTGAATTCCAAGAGGACTGCCAAATGGCGATTGAAAAAGAAGAAGGTTCAGTAGGTGGAAAGGTGGAAGCCAAAGAACAATGTGAACTAAGATCTACGAGAGCTGCTAAACCTAACTACAAAATATAACCACGGAAGAGAAAAAAACGATTACAATTAATATAAATGGACTTAACTCAGCCCTTAAAAGAAGGAAAACCTTTCATAAATTAGAGAAATTAAAATTTGATATAATTTATCTACAAGAAGTATATATTAAAAAACAATATGAACAATTGTTGATACAGCCAAAACTAGGGAAGATATTTATTTCCTTGACACAATGTAAGAAAAGAGGAGTGGTTTTATATATTAAAGAGACCATCCCAACAAAATTGATTTATACCAATGATGATGGAAGAATACTAATGGTGGAAATAATGGACAATAATATGAAAACACTCCTGATTGCAATCTATGCTCCGAATGACAAACAAGAATTCTACAAAAAATTACATATGAAAATAATTGAACTGAACTATGCTAATATAGTTATGATGGGAGATTTTAATGGAATTGTAGACAATAAATTGGACTATACAGCACAGAAAACAATAAAGCAAAACAGAAAGATTCTCCCTAAATCTTTTTTTAAAATGGTAGATGAAATAAACTTAAAAGATACATGGAGAGAAAGAAATGCTAAAACTAAAGAATACACCTTCTATTCAAATAGATACTTATCATGGTCCAGAATAGATATGATATGGATGTCAACAGAATTAATAACTAATATTCAAGAAATAAATATTGAAACAAGTACTTGGGCAGATCACTGTTAGGGATAACATTGTTTACCCTAACTGGTTTGGGTAAAAAAAAAAAAAAGTTATCATGGTTTGTTGGTTAAAGTGTGTGTAACTTTAACTACAAGAATGTAATTAAGGGTGTGGTTGTAAAAGCACCATAAAAGAAGCAAGTCAATTGCAGCTCTCTCTCTCTGGCTTAATGATCCCTAATTACTGGATGGATTGATGACTGCGTTTTTCCTTACTGGAACGGAGGAGAGAAAGGAGTGTTGATTTCTCAACGGAGAGAAGAGATAATACGGACTGATTTATTGTAAGTGAACTGACATTGGCTATTCAACATGGATTTTGCAAATTGAGTATCCCCGACTGGACTGACTGAAATGATACATGACTAATGGACCGTTTATTTTGACTATGCTATAATTCCTAATGGAATAAACTATATTTTTGATAGCACAAGCGTATCTGTTTTTTATACTGCGTGTTAACTAAAATACAAACTTATCTCACACATTTACCTGTCTGCCTATCTGACTACGCTACACATTCTGTTTAGTTTGTTTTCCTTAACACTTGTTGGGGAATTCAGGCTTAACACTGGTTATGGGCCCAGAGACTGCAAAGTCAGTTTAACTAGGATAAAAAACAGGTTTATGTAAAAAGTGAGATTTTGTGTTGTTACACGTTACAGTAAACAGACAGCTGTGTTTTTATTAATTATAGTTTTATATCCATATATTGAAACATGGCACAAGTCAGTCTACAAAGTTTGTCCCTTATATCCAAGCTGGATGGAACAAACTATGTTTCATGGTCTATGAATGTAGTCTACTTCTACGAAGAGAAGGTCTGTGGAACATAATTGAAAACCCACCAAACGTAGAGGAATGGGATACTGAAAATGAGGAAGATAGTCAAAAGATAGAAGACTTTAAACAGAAAAATGAACAAGCTCTTTTGCATCATAGGACTAACACTATCTGATCTGCAACTTGTTCATATACGCGGAGAGCAAACAGCTGTTGGGTGTTGGCAAAACTGAAGAGGATTTATGTCCGAGATAACGTTGGTGCTCACATAAATCTAACACGGAAGCTTTCCGGACGCATCTCCAAAAGAATGGTGATATGCTGAGTCATTTGAATACTATGAAAAGCATTTTTCAAGAACTGCACGAGAAGGAGCTTATTTTCTCTGAACTACACCAGGTCTACATAATTCTATCTTCATTAGACGAAAGTTTTGATGACTACGTAACTTCCCTTGAAATTTAACCTAAAGAAAGCCTAACTTTAACTGATATCACTGGCAGATTGATTGAAGAGGCCAGAAGAAGGCTTGAAAGAGATCAGTTAAGGAGGGAGCAACCTCAAAAGGAAGATAATGAACCTACTGCATACGCAATTAAAAAGTGTTTTAATTGTGGAGGAAGAGGACATTTGGCAAGATTTTGTAAGAAAGCAAAGCACCAGAATGCAAGTCAAAATACTGGAAGTCATCAAAGAAAAAATAAAAATTTTGAGTTAGCCATGTATAGTAATGGAGTTGTGAAAAATAATTTATGGGTGGTTGACAGTGGAGCATCCCACTGTATAACAAATGATAACAAAAAATTTGTAAAAATGTCCATGAGTTCACAGCATATCTCATTGGCAAACGGCTGGAAAATGAAAGCAAAAGCTGAAGGTATTGCACATTGTTCTTGTATAAAAGAGAACGTAAAAATGTTATATGTACCTCAACTTAAATTTAATTTGCTTTCAGTTAGAATGTTGGTTAGATTAGGATACGTAGTTACCTTTAGGGGAGATGCTTGCTTAATTGAAAAAGAAGGTAAGAAAATTACTGCATCTTTAAGAGGTGAATTGTATGTGTTAAATGATAATGGTTTAGAGGTGGCTAACACGGTTTATGATAATAAGAAACCTCATGATGAATGTATTCACTTGTTACACCGACGGCTAGGTCATTTAAATTTTAAAATGATTAAGAGAACTGTTCAACTATCTAAAGGAATAAGTTTGAAACCTTGTAATAAGTATTTGCAATGTTCTGCTTGCAATCAAAGCAAAAGCAAAGTCATACCGGCAAATAGAGTTGATGGATTTACTACCAAAGAGCCTTTAGAGGTAGTATTTGCCGATATAATAGGTCCTAAAAACCAAGTGTAGGTGGTGCTCGATACATATTAAGCATAATGGACCACTATTCTAGGTATGGTTTCTGTTTTCTAATGAAGAGAAAAACTGAAACGTATCTAAATTTCTTTAATTGATTAAAATTTGCAGAGAGGAAAACTAAAAAGAAATTAGTAACTCTTATAACAGATAATGGTGCGGAATTTACAAATAATAAATTCCAGAGTAGACTTAGGATGGCAGGTATTCAACATAAAAAGTCTGCACCATATAGGCCTCAACATAATGCCTTTATAGAGAGATGAGGCCAAACACTGCAATCAATGGGACGGACTATGTTGTCTGATTCAGGATTACCTGACAATTTGTGGGGAGAAGCTATAATGTGTGGTAATCACATATTAAATAATGTTGTTAATTCAACAACAGGTGAATTACCATTCACACTGTGGCATGGTAGGAAACCTGATTTAAGTTACATTCACACATTTGGTGCACTTGTTGGGGAATTCAGGCTTAACAATCACAATCCAATGACAATTAAATGGAAAGGACAAAAAAGAAGATCTAGATGGATCTTAAATAATACTATTTTAAAGGAAAAAGACTTCACACAGTGGATGGAGAAAGAATTGGCTTTTTTCTTTAGAGAAAACAAAAAAGAAGATACATCAATTCAGAATGTATGGGATACAATGAAGGCATATGTTAGAGGCTTGATAATAGACTATACAAGGAAAAGAAATACTATGAAAAGATTAGCCTCTAAGGCTCTAGAGGATGAGTATAAAAGACTTGAAAAAGAGCTACAGAAAATGCCACAGAAAAAGGATATCAAGCTAAAAATGGATATAGTTAAACATAAAATGGGACAAATAGAAAAAGAAGAATTAGCACAGAAAATTAGAGGTGCTAAACAGAACTACTTTGAAGATGCAAACAAACCAGGTAGATGGTTAGCATACAAATTGAGAAAGGAGAAAGAATCAAGGAAAATATTGCAATTAACAGATGACCAAGGCTAAGTTTGCTATGGTAGTAAAGAGAAGAAGGAAATCATTCGAGACTTCTATGGGAAACTATATATGCAAGAGAATATTGACGAGGAAAGAGTTAAACAGTACTTACAGAATGCTAATTTACCTCAGATACCTAAAGAGATTAAAACAATGTTAGAAAGCAATATAACGATGATGGAGTTAACTGAAGCACTCAAGAAGCAAAATAATGGAAAGGCACCAGGCCCAGGTGAACTTCCGGCAGAATTTTACAAAACATTACAAGAATCGTTGAATCTTCCATTGCTAGAAGTTATGAATGAAGTTATGTTAAAGAAGAAGATACCTAAATCATGGTCAGAAGCCTATATTACACTTATTCCAAAAGAGGAGGCTGATCCATTACAAATTAAGAACTATAGACCTATTTCTCTACTAAATGCAGATTATAAAATCTTTGCTTCAATATTGGCAGAAAGACAAAAAATATCTAAATAATTTTATTCATCCTGATCAAAATGGATTTCTGCCAAAGAGACAAATTAAAGATAATATGAGAGTAATCTTGGACACCTTGAAATATTATGAGGCACATCCTGAAAAACAAATGGCTCTGATATTTCTAGATGCACAGAAGGCATTTGATAATGTGAATTGGCGATTCATGTTATTACTGTTGGAACAGATGGGCTTCGCTAGAAAATTTATTCAAGCAACAGAAGCTATATACTATAAGCAAACAGCAAAGGTAATGATAGAGGGAGAACTGACAGACTCTATCAATATAAGAAAAGGAACAAGACAAGGGTGCCCACTATCACCTTTGTTGTTTGTGTTACCTTTGGAAGTGCTAAACAGAAATATTAGAGATGAAAAGAATATAAAAGGAATGAAAATCAAAATTTAAGCTGCAAGCATTTGCAGATGATCTGGTTTTCATCTTAGAAACAGCACCAAAATTGATAGAAAATATAGAGACATATGGAAAGGTGGCTGGTTTGAAAATAAATAAAGATAAGACAAAGATCTTGACAAAGAATATGCTATTAAGACAAAAGGAAGAACTGGCAGACCTATTGAAAATTCAGGTCACGAATAAGATCAAGTACTTGGGGATATATTTGACAGTAAGATGTAGTACACTAAAAGAGAATGATTATATCAAACTTAAACAGCAGATAGCGCTAGATCTGGTGAAAGGGGAAAATTTACAACTGTCACTAATAGGGAGAATTTCAACAATCAAGATGAATATATTACCCAGAATTTTATATTTGTTTCAAACAATTCCAATTAGGCTTGGAAAAGATTACGTTGAAGATTTAAATAAAATTGTGTTGAAATATATATGGCAAGGTAAGAAAGCGAGAATAAAGTTAAAACTTTTGCAAGATGCTAGAATTAGAGGAGGATTTGGTTTGCCTAATTGGGAGTTGTATTACCAAGCTACAAATCTGATGTGGGTTAAGGAATGGATAACACTAAGAAATACTAGATTGTTGACATTAGAAGGACATGATTTGTTGTTGGGGTGGCATGCTTTTTTATGGTATAAAGGACCTAAAACACAGGGGTATTTTAGAAGACATTATATACGGGACTCTCTGTGGTTAAACTAGGAGAAGATTAAAAGACAAGTCTGGCTATCGACTATTGAAGCATTTTCTTACCCTATAATATACAAAAAGGAACAAACAGTTAGATATGGTGAAATATTGAATGAAAAGGGTGAACTCAAATCTATACAAAAACTAGAGGAACAAGGTATAAAGATGAATTGGTTTTCATATGCGCAAATACATTCAAGGTATGATAAAGATTCTAAAATGGAAGGTTTCTATGATAAATTGACTGATTTAGATAAGATTTTGACAGGTACTGATGAAAAGGTGATTAAAAAATTGTATGGATATTTATTAGAAATTAAATTAGAAGAAGAACAAGTTAAAGAAACTATGATTGCTTGGGGGAAGAATTTTGGATATGGGATTGATTTAGAGAAATGCCAAAAGTTGTGGTCTCAAAATTATAAAATGTCAATGTCAACAGCATATAAAGAAAAATTGTATAAGATGTTTTACAGGTGGCATTTTCTCCCGACAAGAATAGCAAGAATGTTCAAGAATAAATCCGAAAAATATTGGAAATGTCATCAGACACCTGGCTCATATTACCATATGTGCTGGACTTGTGCGGATGCTAAAAAATACTGGACTAAAATCCACATGTGGTTGGAAAAAAATGACAAAAAAACATATAGACTTGAAAATAGAGATATTTTTATTGGAAATTTTACCTGAAATATATAGTAAAGACTTGAAATACCTGATTGTAAATGTATTAACAGTGGCTAGGATTGTATTTGCAAAAACTGGAAAAATGAGAAAACACCATCACAGGAAGAAATCATTAAGAAAATATTGGAATGTGCTGAAATGAGTAGATTGACATTGAAATTAGAGAACAAGAGGATACACAATTTTATAAAATTTGGGATCTATTCTATCAATGGTTAGACAATAAAATACAGTAATGAAATATGTAGACTTTTAGAAAATAATAAATATATAAAGATGTACTTCTTTCTTATTATATCTACAAAATGATTTTAGGATAGATTTGGGATGATAATATGAACTGTTATAAAACAAACTAAGTAAATTATGATTATCTTGTAAAACATGAATGAATAAAAGTATAGTCAAATAATTGATTAATAATGATACTAAGGTATTTAATTTTTGATTGAAAATACGAGATTATATGCAATGTAATTGTAATTGAAGACTACGAAATGGAAGCACAAAACAATTTGTAAACCAACTGGCATACTGTATGTACACATATGGAAGATGGCTTGATGTTTTTATGTTTTGTTTGATTATGTTTGTTTTTAAAAACCAATAAAAACTTTTAAAAAATAAAATAAAATAAACTTTTGCTGACAACACGACTGAAATGATAATGCTTTATTAATTTTTGAATAGATAAAAGATGTGAATGTGATGAAGCAATCATTGGTTGTCAATTCAGAGGAGGTGAACAGTTACCAAAATTGTTTATGCTTGTAATAATGAAGATTAGAATGGTTATTCGGGTTTTCTCCCGCATAAGATTCAAAGTATCTAGGCAACGTTTCGATGAAGTCTCATTCATCATCTTCAGGCTTGCTTCTTCAGCTCTGTGCTTCTCAGAGTGATGTGAGCTTTCAGCTGCTTCTTCCTTCTAACTGCCAGTGGGGTGTGACTTGACTGGGTGGGGGCTTGGCTGCGTCCGATTGGGTGGGGGTGTGTTCTCATTGGTTGGAGGCTTGGCTGTGTTCTGATTGGTTGGGGGCTGGCCGTGTTCTGATTGGCTGGAGGCGTGCTCTGTTCAGGTGGGGCTTGGCCGTGCTCAGGCTAGTCCCAGCTGCTGGGGATTTGAGCTGGTGAGCTGGGATCTTGCTGTTTGGCTTTGAGTTCGTGGTCGTGCCACATCTTCATGGTGGGGGTCAGTTCGCTTCATGTATGGCTCAGATGGGTTTGAAGTGGGTAGTGATGCAGCTGCAGTGCGGCTTCTGGTCTGTGGTCGTGTCTCATCTTCTGTGTGGGTGTGAGTCTGATTTTTACATGGAAGTGTGGTGGTGGCATCTTGTGTGGCCTTCGTGGGTGTGGGTCTGGTGTCATTCATCATGTTGGGTACTCGTCTGTTCATGAGGGCGGGTTTCCAAATGGCTGGTAAGCGGGAGGTGTCATCTCTTTTATTCATGCTGTGTGGGCGTTTTTCTGTCTCTATGGCTTCTCTGATTATTCTGCTGCTGAAGTGTTCAGTTTTGGCGATAGTTCTGGTATTTTTAAAGTCAATCTCATGTCCTGTGGCTTTGAGGTGTTGGACCAGGGAAGAGGTTGGTTCTTCTTTTTTGATTGAGTTCTTATGTTCTTCAACGCGTGCACTTATTCTTCTGTTAAACACATACAAACCGCTATCTACACGCACTCTCACACCACCACCCAGCACAGATCAATTCCGTAGCTGAGACACTCATCTCCAGAACAAAATGCTTAGCTGATGAACAACACCTAAAAACCGAACTAAACACTCTCACCAACGTACTAACAGCCAATGGATTTCAAAGAAAGAAGATCACCCACCTAATCCAAAAAGAAACCCCAACCAAAATCCAAGACAGAGAACAAGAGAACGGCAAAGCCCTCCTCCCATATATAAAAGGCACTACAGACAAAATCAGCAAGATCCTCCAAAAACACAACATTAAAACAGCATTCTGCACAAACAGAAAAATATCCACCATCCTAAGAAACCCTAAAGACAAAATCGAGTTAGAAAACCAAGGAGTATATGAAATCCCTTGCACTGCCTGCCTCACCACATACATTGGACAAACTAACAGAAGAATAAGTGCACGCGTTGAAGAACATAAGAACTCAATCAAAAAGAAGAACCAACCTCTTCCCTGGTCCAACACCTCAAAGCCACAGGACATGAGATTGACTTTAAAAATACCAGAACTATCGCCAAAACTGAACACTTCAGCAGCAGAATAATCAGAGAAGCCATAGAGATAGAAAAACGCCCACACAGCATGAATAAAAGAGATGACACCTCCCGCTTACCAGCCATTTGGAAACCCGCCCTCATGAACAGACGAGTACCCAACATGATGAATGACACCAGACCCACACCCACGAAGGCCACACAAGATGCCACCACCACACTTCCATGTAAAAATCAGACTCACACCCACACAGAAGATGAGACACGACCACAGACCAGAAGCCGCACTGCAGCTGCATCACTACCCACTTCAAACCCATCTGAGCCATACATGAAGCGAACTGACCCCCACCATGAAGATGTGGCACGACCACGAACTCAAAGCCAAACAGCAAGATCCCAGCTCACCAGCTCAAATCCCCCAGCAGCTGGGACTAGCCTGAGCACGGCCAAGCCCCCACCTGAACAGAGCACGCTCCAGCCAATCAGAACACGGCCAGCCCCCAACCAATCAGAACACAGCCAAGCCTCCAACCAATGAGAACACACCCCCACCCAATCGAACGCAGCCAAGCCCCCACCCAGTCAAGTCACACCCCACTGGCAGTTAGAAGGAAGAAGCAGCTGAAAGCTCACATCACTCTGAGAAGCACAGAGCCGAAGAAGCAAGCCTGAAGATGATGAATGAGACTTCATCGAAACGTTGCCTAGATACTTTGAATCTTACGCGGGAGAAAACCCGAATAACCAAAGATATATATATATATATATATATATATATATATATATATATATATATATATATATAAAAAGAAACGACTTCTAATCTTCATTATTACAAGCATAAACAATTTTGGTAACTGTTCACCTCCTCTGAATTGACAACCAATGATTGCTTCATCACATTCACATCTTTTATCTATTCAAAAATTAATAAAGCGTTATCATTTCAGTCGTGTTGTCAGCAAAAGTTTATTTTATTTTATTTTTTAAAAGTTTTTATTGGTTTTTAAAAACAAACATAATCAAACAAAACATAAAAACATCAAGCCATCTTCCATATGTGTACATACAGTATGCCAGTTGGTTTACAAATTGTTTTGTGCTTCCATTTCGTAGTCTTCAATTACAATTACATTGCATATAATCTCGTATTTTCAATCAAAAATTAAATACCTTAGTATCATTATTAATAAATTAGAAGCCTCCACATTGATCTAGATCAGGGGTGGGCAAACCACGGCCCGCGGACACATCCGGCCCGTTGGTCATTTTAATACGGCCCGCCTCTGGAAAAAAAATATTCCCCTCTGAAAAAAATTGGGGCGGCCAAAAGAGACCCGCACCGCGGCAAAAAATTGCACACACAACATGGAGCTGGGCAGCTGCTTCCCTGCTAGCAGGGCCAAGGCCACCGCCCGGGAACGCCCACTGCTTTCCCAAGCCAGGGCTGGGCGGTGGCGTATTGCCCTGCACGCGTGGCCCCGCCTGGCAGCATGCTTCTCAGCTGGTCTCCTCCTCCTCGGCCATACAGAACAAACAGGCAGAGAAGGAGGAGACCAGCCGGCTGGTTGGGGAAGCTTTCTGCGCCGAAAGAGGCAGCTACTAATCTCCGGCTTTGCTCCGCTTCTCCAATGGTCCGGCACCACCCTGTTCTTCTTGTGCTGCGAAAGAGGTGGCTAATGATCTCCGGCTTCACTCTGCTTCTCCAACATCTGACGCCACCCTGTTCTGTGTCAGGCCCAGCAAGTCTGAGCAGCCGGTGCACAGAACAGGGCGGTGCCGTATGTTGGAGAAGCAGAGCGGAGCCGGAGATCATTAGCTGCCTCTTTGGCAGCACAAGAAGCCTCCCCAACTGACCAGCTGCTCTCCTCCTTCTCTGTCTGTTTGTTTTGTATGGCCGAGGAGGAAGAGACCAGCCGGCTGGTTGGGGAAAGCTTTCTGCGCCCGAAAGAGGCAGCTACTAATCTCCGGCTTTGCTCCGCTTCTCCAATGGTCCGGCACCACCCTGTTCTTCTTGTGCTGCGAAAGAGGCGGCTAATGATCTCCGGCTCCGCTCTGCTTCTCCAACATCCGGCGCCACCCTGTTCTGTGTCAGGCCCAGCAAGTCCGAGCAGCCGGCGCACAGAACAGGGCAGCGCCGGATGTTGGAGAAGCAGAGTGGAGCCAGAGATCATTAGCCGCCTCTTTCGCAGCACAAGAAGCCTCCCCAACTGGCCAGGTGCTCTCCTCCTTCTCTGCCTCCTTCTCTGCCTCTCCCCTCTTGCTCCTCACAGTTGCCCTGAGCTGGTGCGGTTCTTTACTTGGGCAGCCAGACACCCGCAGCAGCGCCCGCAGCAGCAACAGGCAGTTCTGCCCGGGCTCTGCTCAGGTGTCCGGCTGGGCTGTCAGGAGTTGCTACCGCCGGGCCAGCTGCTGCTCCAGTCCCGCGTTGCCTTGGGAAGGGAAAGGCAAAACCAGGAGCCGCTGAGCCTGAACCTCCGGTGCCGCTGCTGCTGTTTCAAAGCACCGCCGCGGCTCTTCCTTTTTGCCTTTCCCTTCCCGAGGCAACGTGGGACTGGAGCCGCGTGGAGCCGTGCCGGCAGTAGCAACTCCTGACTCAGGGGGCCTCCGAGGGGAGGGGAAGGAGGAGAAGAAGGGGGGAAGGGGGGGCGATTCCCAAACAATCTTGTGCTGACCCGGCCCGTCTGTCAAATTTTAGAAGTGAATGCGGCCCCCCGAGCCAAAAAGTTTGCCCACCCCTGATCTAGATGATTTGGAGACTTCAGTGCTTACACAGAAAAGATTTTATTCAAGTAGAATCTGACTTGATTTTATCCAATAATTAGTTATTATCCAATCTAATTAGTTATTCAAATTAAATTGGAAGAATAATTAAATTAAATTGACCCAAAATTGAAGTTACATATTTCAACCATAGTCTCCATATGGCACTTGATGTTTCTAGTTGTAGTCCTGTGTGACACCATTTCATTATTTAACTGGCATGATGTGAAGATAAGGTGTTTCATGTGTCATCTTGGAAATCATGATCGTCCCAAGAACTGAAAAGCTGTACTTATTTAATTTATCCAGTACAAATTTTGCTCTTTTAATTTTTAATCACAGGGCATTTCCATGAATAGGATAGAAGGGATTTAAGATTTAAAAATTAGGAGGGAAATGATGCTAAACTGCTGAAATGATATAGAACTAATATTTTACATACTTTTTTTAAACAATTGAGAACAACTTGAGATATGAGATGTCTAAAAGAGAATTGCCCTAGAACTGTCAAAAATTTAAGTAATAATAAAAAGGTATCCCACTAAAGAAAAAAACTTTCTTTACTCTTTAATTAATTTTTGTAGCATGTCCATATATCTCATTAAAATGTTGCTGAAGGGGAAACCTAATTATAGGGTTCTGGATAAGATTTCTATTATATCTAGTGCAATTTATGACAATACAGCCGTTGCAGTACATTGGTGCAACTGCTACAACCATGTGATGATGTAATTGCAGAACACCACACTCTTATTTAAGGTTGTATTTTTATTTATTGTTAGGAATATAAGTCACCTAACAGTTGGGTTGGATATATATAAACCAGGATAGACATTTTAATACTATCTCTTTAAGGGAATGCTAAAATTGTAATTGGGTGTGGTTCCTCAAACGGCCATAAGATGGAGCCAAAAACCTGGTTTCCCAGAGTGTTGCTGGTTGCTAGTTAGTCAATGTTCTGATGTTCACTGTTTTTGGTTCCTGCATTTCCCTATTGACTGTTGCTGATCATCGTTATTCTTGGATTGATGTGAGTCTATTACTGAACTGTTTTTGATATGGGACTTTGTTATTGGATTATCCCTGGACTGAAAACTGACTGCTATAACCGTGTATGACTTGGACTGTTTGTTGGACTTTGGTTAACCGTTTACTGGAAGTAAAAACCTACATTTTACTATACAGTGTATCTGTGTGTTGGTTGTGTTATTCTTCACCACTCTCACTGTGTCTCCCTGTGTGCGCTCATTCTCCTAACGGGGAATTACCTCAACATTTACTATCTAGTGTTTCTTATCATTATCCTGCCTTTCCAGATAGACATCTCCTCATGAATATTAATAATCATAAATAACTTTTTTATTGGGCAAATGGTGATGATGACTTTGGGTAGAATCCTGGAAGATGAAATCCAGCTGGAGGATGTTTCTGGGTGGCATCATCTGTATTCCTCTTCCTTTCTCTCTGGGGATCCTTTCCACAGGTCAGTTGGGTTTTTCTATTAGAAAGGGTGGAATCCAGCTAGAGCAGGCTAAAGGACAATTATACTTATTTCAAGGAACAGAACTTATATAAATTGATGAGCAGCTCAATGCTTAGTTTGGACTATTTGGAAAATGATGTCAGAACTTTGAAATAAAACTGAAAAATTGTATATTTAAGGAGTCCAGAAAAATTCTCCTGACTTCCAGAGCCTTCTTCTCCAGAGCTTCTCCCTATTAATCTTCACACCACAAGCTTCACTCCAGAAACAAAAGCCCAATGAACTATGGGACAAGCAGTTTTTCCAAAGAGTCTCACAATTACTTTTGCATTATGATGTCAGCTAAATGAGATAACTACAAGATAGAATATTCTTAGACTGAAGGGGACAAGTATTCTAACAGGATGAATCCTTGGTGTTTTCATCTGTACTCAACTAGCACTGATGATGTTGACTGGCACTGATGATGTTATAGACACCAGTGATATCTACAAGAAAAAAACCAATCTCAGAGCATATTAAAGGAGCCCTCATTCCTACCCTGAGCTATGTTATAAATATTCTCTTTTATTAATCTAATAAAACTTCCTCCCATCAAATAATTATCTCAATAGTATTTCCATCCAGGAACTACTGGTGGTACTATAATATGGTGCCATAATATGTAATATTAAGACTTCTAAAATAATTCTAGAAACAAAGATGAGGCTGTATTATCCAACTATAAGACTATAGGTGGGTTTCTGTAGCCTTAAGGAGATGGCATACTTTTATTCATCTATATTACTGATGATTTCTTGGCAGACCCTCAAGTTTAGTTCTCTTCTACATAGCTTCAGAAGGTTTTCTCTAATATTATTTAGATTGGGTACATGTTTATTTATAAACAAATAAGTAACCATTCTCTATGATGGGATGTGTAGCTTTGGGATGCTACAGCATCATGTATCTCAAATTATTTCCCATAGTGTTTTGGCCCATCAGTTACCACTGTAGGTAGGATTGGGGAAGGCTTTGGTTGGAAATTATGTAAGCTACTATCCTTCAACATAGACAACAATGATTTTAATGAATCAGTGATATAAATTAGTGCAAGCACAGCTTCTACTCTGATCTTATTTAAGCTGTTCCTGCAAAAGATATTATACTTTTCTATTAGCCTCTAATTCTAGTTTATTTATGTGTTTTATTTATTTATTTATTAAATTTATATGTCACCTATCTTGCTATATTACAGTTAGGGGAGATATTTCTCCTACTCTTTAATGGAACAGTTAGTGATGTCATATATGAATTCAAGATGAGATACATTCAACATATTATTATTGTTGTTGTTGTTGTTGCTGCTGCTGTTGCTGCTGCTGCTGCTGCAGTACTGTAGCTTCCTGAATGAAACATTAATCCATTTCAGAACTAGTTAATGGCTATATTTTCATAATATTGCTATGATGTTCGATAGCTAAACAATCCTCAATGGAACACTTCAGGGGTGGGTTTCTACCAGTTCTGTCCACCTCCGTAGAACCAGTAGCTCTGAAGAGCAGCAGACACAGAACTGGTTCTATGTCTGCTGATGTTTTTGCCCACCCACCCACCCGCGCTCTTTCCTGATCTTTATTTCCTGTTTTTTTTCAATTTCAGCTGCCGTGCGAGGCACAGCTGCAGTTTAAAAAGCAGGAAAAAAGGGCTTTTTGAAAGGCTGCTTCTCTGCATGTAGCATGCTGGTGACAATTTACAGGTGCGCGCTGGCAGCGTGCAGGGAAGTACATTGTAAACACTGAACCTTGTAAATGACCGAACTGGTCGTTAAACCTGTCGGATTCCACCCCTGGAACACTTACATTTCCAGGGAGAGAATACACATATGGCAATACAACAATGCAAACAGATGATGAGAAGTGGGAATTTCAGTTGGGAATTTTATTTTATTAAAAACCATAGAAAATTGATTGGTTGTAGATCAGCCAGTGAACCATTTAGGCAGTTGTATGATGAATTTCTTAAATATAAGTAGCAATAATCATTCCATATTAAGTCTAATGTTCTTTCAAACATAAATATTGATCATTATTATCCAAACATGATTAATCTCTCCCTTAAAATTTCTCCTGTAAAAATAATGCAGTTGTAAAAACAAATTTCACTTCTGCTCAGAACAATTAGATTATTTATTGGATAGATCTATCTTGACACAAAAAAGTAATCTATAAATCATCATCAAAGCAAGTTAGGGAAACTAGGAACATGCATTATTTTGGTTTGAGAGAATTTGCTCAATGCTTTACAATGAAAAATTGAGGGTACACTATCAACATAGGAATCACATCCTGAAGATTATAAATTCAGAAACAAAACAAAAACAAAAACAAAAAAATTGTGGGTATGATTTAAGAAGTAAATATGGTTACATATATTGTGTATATGGATCATATCCAGGTTGTTCAGCAAGTATACAATGCATACATCATGCCTCTGTACCTGGCTTTCATTGACTATGAAAAGGCATTTCATTCAGTATTCCAGCAAGCAATAATTAAGACATTGCTTAACCAAGGTGTAGACATTGCTTACATAAACTTATTACAATTTATGAAAAGACAATAGCGACAATTTGTCTTAATGGTTTTAAAGTGGAAATCAACATAGAACAAGTTATATAACAAGGCAATACAATATCACCAATCCTTTTCTCAGCTTGCCTTGAAGAACTAGTTCACAAACTAAAGGGCAGAAGATGGAATAAAAATCAATGGCACCTATTTAAATCATTTAAGATTTGAAGATGATGTTGTTCTCTTCTCACAAGACTCAGAAGAACTACAAAGTCACATACAAGCGCTAATCAAAGCAGGAAAATGATTTGGCTTAAAAATAAACCTGAAAAAAATATATCTGAAGAACTAGATGTAGTAGACCACTACATATACCTTGCCCAATGGATCTCAATGGAAGGTGATATAATAAAGGACACTGAATGGTGTGTTAAATGTGGTTGGCAGGCATTTGGCAAGCTAAGCATAGTTTTGAAGAGCAACCTCCCCCCATGCCTGGAGAGATAACAGATAACAGATAATCAGAGTTGGAAGGGACCTTGTAGGTCATCTAGTCCAACCCCCCGCCCAAGCGGGAGACCCTACACCATTTCTGACAAATGGCAGTCCAATCTCTTCTTGAAAGTCTCAAGTGATGGTGCTCCCACAACTTCCGAGGGCAAGCTGTTCCATTGGTTGATTGTTCTCACTGTCAGAAAGTTTCTCCTTATTTCCAGGTTAAATCTCTCCTTGTTCAGTTTCCATCCATTATTCCTTGTCTGGCCTACAGGCACTTTAGGAAATTGCTTGACCCCTTCCTCCCTGTGGCAGCCCCTCAAATATTGGAAGACCGCTATCATGTCTCCCCTGATCCTTCTCTTTACTAGATTAGCCAAGCCCAGTTCCTGCAACCGTTCGTTGTATGTTTTAGCCTCCAGTCCCCTAATCATCCTGGTTGCACTTCTCTGTACTTTTTCGAGTCTCAATGTCTTTTTTATAATGTGGTGACCAAAACTGGATGCAGTACTCTAGGTGTGGTCTTACTAAGGCTTTATAGAGTGGTATTAATACTTTCCTTGATCTTGATTGTATCCCTCTGTTAATACAATTTAGTATTGCATTAGCTTTTTGATCAGTTTTTTGATCAAAGTTTTTGATCAGTGTGTGCTACCTGCTGTAACATATGCAAGTGAAACATGGACATTAACCTCACAATCAATACAAAAGCTACAAATGCCATAAAGAGCCATGGAAAGATACATGCTCAGCATTACAGGACAAGATAGAAAGACCTGCACATGGATTAGTGAACAAACAAAAGTATACAATACTTACAAGAGAGTAAAAGAATTTAAATGGAAATGGGTTGGTCACATAATAAGAACTGATGGCAACTGGACCAAGGAAGTCATAGAATGGCTTCCACTTGATAAAAAGCCTCCATGAAAGAGACCAAAAACAAGATGGATTGATGACATCAGCAACTATTGCGCACCCAATTGGCAAAAGTCAGCTCAAGACCGCATAGGTTGGAAACATACAGAGGAGGTCTTCATCCTGCAGTGGATAGACAATGGCTAAATTGTGGTGGTAGTGGTGGTGATGATGATGATGATATTGTGTTTTAAGGGCTTTCTAAACAATCTATGTTACTCTCTACTTCCTTCATTTAGAACATTAACATTTTTCCAGTTCTGAAGTGTTCCCTTAGTGTTGTCAAGGAAATCCAGCAAGTCATTTATTACTCACCCACTCCCATCGTAAAAAGAACATCCTAAATGCCTTTCCAATTGCTCAAAGCAAAAACCAGAGAATCCTCACTGTTGAAGATGATTCTGGTCTTTAAATTAGAATCCAAAGGGCATTTTAATGAATTATTTAAGTCCTGGAATTTCCATTTCAGTAAATCAGGTATTTAATATAAGCAGTTAGGAGTCTTATTTGTGAAGGCTATAGACGTGAATGAATTGTTGAACATGGCCACAATTCACAGTCCTTCTCTTGCCCCCCAAAAAGGTCAGAGTTTTCTACATCCTGAGCATATTAAGACATCTGTTTCTTGGCAGCAAGATTTGATGCAATCTGATTTGCATCCATTTGAAATTCTATTCCTAACATTTTAGACATCAGTAACATTTAATCATTTTACTGAAACATTTATTTATTTATTTATTTATTTGATTTGCCAATTGTTTACAAGATAATAAGTATAAATGTATACATAGTTGTGAATACATGAAATGGGTACATATAAGAAAAATAAAAGAATAAGAGAAACAATAGGACAGGGACGGTGAGGCACGTTGGTGCGCTTTATGCACGCCCCTACAGACCTCTTAGAAAGGGGTGAGGTCAATAGTAGACAGTCTAAGGTTAAAGTTTTTGGGGTTTGGGGAAGAAACTACAGAGTCGGGTAGAGTATTCCAGACATTGACCACTCTATTGCTGAAGTCGTATTTCCTGCAATCAAGTTTGGTGCGGTTTACTTTGAGTTTGTATCTATTGTGTGCTCTTGTGTTGTTATGGTTGAAGCTGAAGTATTCATTGACAGGTAGGACATTGCAATGTATGATTTTATATACCATGCTTAAGTCAGACCGAAGACGGCGTAATTCAAGGTTTTCAAGTTCTAGAATTTCAAGTCTGGTGGCATAAGGTATTCTACAACGAGTAGAGGAGTGGAGAACTCTTCTTGTGAAATATTTCTGGACTTTCTCAATTGTGCTAATATCAGATACGTAGTGTGGGTTCCAGACTGATGAACTGTATTCGAGTATTGGTCTAGCAAATGTTTTGTATGCTCTGGTTAGTAGTGTGATATTACCAGAGAAAAGCTACGTAGGATTAGGTTAACAACTCTTAATGCCTTTTGGCTATGTAGTTGCAGTGGGCTCTAGCACTTAGATCATTAGAGGTGAGTATTCCAAGGTCCTTTACAGAGCTTGAGTCATCAACAAGATCTTGACTATTCAGCTTGTATTTTATTTTCTGATTTTTTTGCCAATATGTAAGACAGAGCATTTATTTGTTGAGATTTGAAGTTGCCATTTGTTTGACCACTCTGATACATAGTCAAGATCTTTTGTAGGGTAGCAGTATTGTCTGTGGTATTGAACAGCTTTACATCATCAGCGAAGAGAACGCAATTGCTCTTAATATGATCACAGAGGTCGTTTATGTAGAGTATGAAGAGAGTTGGTCCTAGAACACTGCCTTGGGGAACACCACTATTGACAGGTACTGGATTTGATAGTACGCTCCCGATTTTGACCATTTGTTGTCTGTTTGACAGGAATGCTTCTATCCAGTTATTCAGTTGTCCAGAGATACCATAGGATTTTATTTTTAGGAGTAGTTTGACATCACACCATTTAAGATGTAGATCTTTGGTTCCTAAGACCACTGTAGTCTTTTTTACTTCCTTTGGTTCTGCTCTAACCAATTGGAACAGTTACTTTAAAATGTCCTCAAACTGCAAGACTATGCTATCTTTTTTGTAGTAATTTTATTAAAAATTACAATGGCAAGAATAAAAATGAATTCAAGCTAAAAAAAAAGGAATAAAAAGACAAATAAGTGCATAAAAGAAAAAAAGAAAAAGTAATATAATATAAAAAAAGAAATAAATATAAAGAAATAAATACAAGTATAAAGTTTTAGTAACTTATCACCTCAAATACTTTGGCCACCTAATGAGAAGGAAGGACTCACTGGAGAAGAGCCTAATGCTGGGAAAGATTGAGGGCAATAGAAGAATGGGACAACAGAGAATGAGGTGGCTGGATGGAATCACTGAAGCAGTAGACGTGAGCTTAAATGGACTCCAGAAGATGGTAGAGGACAGGAAGGCCTGGAGGATCATTGTCCATGGGGTCGCTATGGGTCAGACATGATTTCGCAACTAACAACAACAACAACATTTATCACCTTTTTTTAAAAATGAAGCAAATGATCCCTTCTTCACATATCCCATCATTTAGCTATAAACAAGTTATAAAGCCTTGACATTAAGTCCTAATGAATGTTGTAAAAGTCCATTAAGAGTTACCAAAATAAAAACATATATATTTTATATATGTTATTATTTGTATGTACCCTTTAATTGTTAAAATATCATCCAGTTTCATTTGTAAATTCTACAAATTCTAACATTATTTTCCATATCATTCTTTCTAAAGTCTGACTTTTTGAAATCCATTTTCAGATCCACATTCAAATCAGCCATAGTCTCTCTTTTATCTAGTAAGAACTGTTCCTTTTCCGTAACTTATTTTGAATCCTTTTTTATAACAGCAGACATTATAAGGAATAATTTCTGGGTGTGTTGTTCCCAAATATCCTTAAATCCTTCCACAGTCAGATAATATTGTTCATTCTATCGTAATAGCACTCTTCCCCTTTACTCATAATCTTTAGTCGTTTCTGGTTTCCTCTAGGTAACGTAATGCTCACTTTTATATTTTGTTTCTAATCAACAATATTTTCCCATGGAATGAATCTTACAGTTAGTTTCAAAATCTTCATATATAAACAACCCGGAGGAAGTGTTCTTGTAATTAATCTCAAAATTTTATTTCAAGTCTATTTGGCCCCTAATCCATTTATAACTTTCCAAAATCAATTTTCTATGAATCCTTTTGCTGTTTATTAAAACAAAACAAAAATAATTAAGTCCTTAAACTTGCATGAAACTTCTTTCATCAAGGGTAGATGAAAACTCACCCAGTGTAATGAAATGTCCCTTTCCAAAGGTTCTGAACATCCAAAAAGTAATTAACAAACCATTTCCTAAAATTAAGGAAGGGAGTATGCAAACTGAGTGCTATCAAACATGTCAATCCAAAGGATCCTGATAACTGAAAAACAGTTAACAAGCAATTTGTGAAAGGGATTAGAAAAGGAAGAATGTAAAACTTGCGTTATTTTAAAGGTGCCAAATGTGATTGGAGCAAGATGGCTCCTCATTTCCTTCTAATCTTGCTGAAGACTCCTCTCTTGTTGTCTCCTCGGGTAGAACAATTCTGCTACAGTTGTTGGTCCCACTTTTAGCAGAGGCATCTTTGTTCACCATTTTTTCACAGGAAGTTGGCACAAGGGTGTTACCTCTTTGATAAAAAAGTATAACGATATCCATAGTATGCCATCTACTAAGATATCTTATAGCTGGCTCTTTTTTCAGGCTTTTATTACCTGATTTATAGCTCAAGCATCTTGGTCTTCATTATATGTTAAGCTGATATTCTAAAACATTTATTTCTATTTCTATTTATTTTTGCATTAATTTGTGAAACTATATCCCATAGTATTCATAATTCCAACAGTGAATGAATGATTCAAGGTAGCTTTTCAAAACCTATCTGAACCACAATGTTGAATTGTAATAATTAAAGCAGAGAAGAAACAAATCCAACTCCCATATGTCATATGTAAAAATCTGAGACATTTCTGTTCAGGTATAGGTGTATATTATAAATATAAGCACTCCTGAGCTTACTCTGGAATACCGTGTCTGGAATTTAGGTGCTTCAGTTAGAAGCCACCCCTTGCTACATGGAGATGTATGTGAACTGTACAGCAAGCACGGAGGGCTTCTCACAAGAGTAATTTTTTAGCATCCAGCAGAAAAAGAGGTGTTCAGAGCAAAGTACCCTTTGACCATCTAATCCTGACCTACTAAAGATGCATTAATTTGCTACGGACATCTGCATCTTTGCTATTCAAATATTTATGAATCTATTTGGATTTAATACCCATAATACATTTCTCATTTTTGTTTAAAAAATAAAACAAGTTTGCATTATTTCAAATAGATTTTTCCTCCTCCAGTATAATCATGTGCACTTCAGAGGCTTGGGCTGCTTCTGGGCATTCTGAATTCCATTTCCCCAAACAATCTTCTTTCAAGGCTCACAGACAGTGAAGAAAATAAACAAGAGTTCAGGAAGTTGATTCAAAAAAGTCTAAATTATAGACTTTACAAATATTTATATATTTTAGGAATAAATGTTTAGTAATCTGGATTAAAGATGTGAGTTAAGATAGGATTGCCCAACCTCCGTTTTCCCCTTTAGACTTTTTCTGATCTGATGATTTGAAAACAGAGCCTTGCTGGGACACAAGAAAACTATCTAGTAAGTTCCTGAAGAATTCTATGTCTTTCCTAGGACATTTGAGATGCTTTCTCAGAGATCAGAGCACCATACCCTAGAGATTTTAATCAGTAAGAGGTCAATCACCAGGGTCCCATCTTTGTTCTAATATAATAAATATGAAACATGGAGGACAATGTCAACAAGTGTGTTAATTTTGTCTCCTTTTTGCCACTGCACCCCATCTATACATACAGGTAGTCCTCGACTTATAATTGAGCCAAAAATTTATGTTGCTAAGTGAGACATTTGTTAAGAGAGTTTTGCCGCATTTTACGATAGTTCTTGGCACAGTTTCTAAGTGAATCACTGCAGTTGTTGAGTTAGGAACAGGGTTGAAAAGTGAATCTGGGTTGCCACTGACTTTGCAAAAGAGTATCACATGACCTGGAACACTACAACCATCATAAATATGAGTCATTTGCCAAGCATCTGAATTTTGATCATGTGACCACAGGGACGCTAGAAGCAATCATAAGTCACTTTTTTCAGTGTCACTGTAACTTCAAATAGTCATTTCTTTTCATCAAACTAGACATATCCAATTCCAGCAACCATTCTTTATATGTTTTAGCCTCCAGTCCCCTGATCATTTTTTGTTGCTCTTCTCTTCACTCTTTCTAGAGTCTCAGCATTTTTTTTTTATGTTGTGGCAACCAAAGCTGGTTGCAGTATTCCAAATGTGATCTTACCAAGGCATTATAAAGTGGTATTAACACTTCATGTGATCTTGATTCTATAATAATAATAATACAGACAATTTGAAGCTTCTTAACACAGGAAAAGAAAACTTCTGAAAACCCTCAGGGCAGGTTTTGCTGCAACTGGAAGTAAAGTAACTACAGGAAGTGATACTGGCATGGTAAGCCATATTCTCCCCCTTGAGTGTATGGACCAAATGCTTTAGTTGATGGAATCTACCCTCAGCCCCATGAATCAAGCCAAGCAGTGACTGTTTAGCTGCAGGCAGGGGAAAGTTTCTTTCCCTGAAATTCATTTAAACTGCTTCTGTAAACAGGGCAAGGACTGCTGGTCTAAACTCTCAGAGGAGCATGACTCAGTTTTCATAGCTGGCTGATTCTTAGGCTAAGACTGCCCTAAGGTCTCTACAGGCCTCATTACAGTAATGGCCCAGCCTTTTGAAAAGCCCATCCCTGGGCAGCTGGCCATAGTCTTAAAACTACCATTGCATGGCAATTGCTTCATAAAGCATATTTACCTATTAAAAATGATGTGCCCAAATATCCCACAGTTATATTTTGTGAGAATAATTTCCCACTCAATACCTGCATATTACTACCCTAAAAAAATTAAGTAAGACAGGTGGAGCAGCAATAGTGGATTATTCAGGACTAATTTAATATCTGACAAAGGCAAGGGGTTTGCCTTGATATTGGAACCATTGTAGCATGGCCGCTTTGTTTTTGCTCATGCCATTGTGAACAGGCTGGGCGTGTTGGTATCATTCTGCCTTGGAAGCGGTGACAAATTCTGGCCTGTATGGCATCCTTCCAATGTGAATTTAAATAGTGAAAGAAATGCTTTATTTCATCAGAGCTAAGTGTTGATGCCTGGGGATGAGTCTTTGTTAGATTTTTCTCTGGTTGCCGATGTGCGTAAAGCTTGAAGTAATTCTTCTAAACGCTTCCCCTTTTTGCCTCTAAGAACCATCTTTAACCATAATATTATTGTGTGATGAAGTCAATGTGACACATCAGCATCATTATTCCATAACTAGTCCCCAGATGGGATCTGTCATGCAGAACTGATTCAGGATTTAAAGAGGCCTTCAGCGATGTGTCCTTTGTCAGCCCCATCCTTGGGTCTGCACACAAATCTCTTTTGGCTATCAAAACTGCCAAAGAGAGCCCTTAGCCTCAAGGTAAAGGGCTGTTGTGCTTCACTCTTAGAAATAAGAGGGCGGGAGGATGTTGCAAAATACTTCAGGAAAGGCCTTCGCTCAGGTCTCTACATGAAAGAAGCACCCTTCCCCAAACATAGACAGCTCTACTAACGAATTTGGCATTTATGTTTGCTGAGGTTTTATTTCTGATTCTTCTCTTGGAAAGCATGTGTTTAATAGGTTCATTTTGTGTCATTAAGATATATGAGGGAAAGAGACAGTGAACAATGATACCACTTTGGATGATGGATGTGTCTTTTTTTAATGTGTGCTAACTTTCCTAATACTCATAACATGCTGTATATTCAGCTAATTACCTAAATGGCATCCAACTGTCTCTCATTAGTGAGAAGCCACTCCTTCGTTCTTACTTTTCATCTTAATTCCCTGCAATCTACCAGTATCTGAATGATGTCTCTTGTGCAGCCCAGTGGAACAGACTATAAGATCCAGGATCATTGTTTGTGCAAACAACGAATGTAGCTTGTCTTAAAGCCTCCTATGATCAAGTTTTGGCTTGGATTTCATCATCCTGTAGGATACCCAAGGCCAGTGGTGGGATTCAAAATTTTTCACTACTGGTTCTGTGGGTGTGGCTTGGTGGGCGTGGCTTGGTGGGCGTGGCAGGGGAACGATACTGTAAAATCTCCATTCCCTCTCCACCCCACTAACCTGCTTTCCAGCTTGCAGGACAAAAGAAGAAGACCCAGCTGATCAGCTGGGACTCAGGAGGCAGAGAATAGATTGGGGAAGGGCCAGTCAGAGGTGGTATTCTGAACTACTCAAAATTTTCACTACCAATTCTCCAGAACTGATCAGAATCTGCTGAATACCACCTTTGCCCAATTCTACAGGGAAGGAGAAACAACAGAAATCTTTCACAGGGACTAAAAGCAACTGCTGATTTCTTAATGATTCATGGGAAGAGGAAATCAGGGAGTTTTTCTTTGTTTGTTTTTTAATAAGTGTGTTTTTTATTCTGAGTAGCTAAGAAGTTAAGCAGGGATCTTCAAACTTGACAGCTTTAAGACTTGTGGACTTCAACTCCCAGAATTCCTCCTCCAGTTATGTTAGCTCAGGAATTCTGGGAGTTGAAGTCCACAAGTCTTAAAGCTGTCAAGTTTGAAAACCCTTGAGTTAAAGCAATAAAATTTTTTTACTAACAATGGGTATAATCTAGAGTGGTTCCTGAAGATAAGCCCTGACAAAACAAGTTGTTAAGATCTCTCAATGATTATCTAACCTCCCAGCCTCCAGGATCTAATGCAAGGGTCTTCAAACTTGGCAAGTTTAAGACTTGTGGACTTCAACTCCCAGAATTTCTGAGCTAACATGACTGGAAAAGGAATTCTGGAAGTTAAAGTCCACATGTCTTAAAGCTGTCAAGTTTGAAGACCTCTGATCTAAAACATATTCAGGTCTTTAATCCTTTATGATAGGCAACTTCTAAGCCCCCAGATTATCAGGTTCTTTTTATTGAAGTGATCCAGAGTGACCATTTCCTTTTTTAAAAAAAAAAACAAGTTTTATTAAAAACAAACACAAATACATATAACATAAGACATAACATAAAGAAAATAAAAAATCATCTTTTCTGAAGGTTGCTCAATCCCGGGTCAAAACTCTTTATACAGACACAACTTCAAATTCATATTCATTTTATATATCATTCATATCTTATTACCATCTTCACTTTTATATATAGTTTCTTTTCTCTCTTAAATTCTCTTAATTTTATTTTATTCATCTCATCTCAGTTCAAATCATAATATTTATTATTCTTTGTCTGTTTATTTCCAGCTATCCATTTGCTTTCTTCCTTAAAATAAAATAAAAAAACTTCTCCTGTCCACTAATTGGAGTATAACGCCTTTACCTCTTTCCTCTACATTTATAATATTTAATATAAAACACCTAACTTACATTGGGATCCTGCTTGGTACATTCAAAAATTATACAATATTATCACTACCAGAACTAATCTATTCATTAATATTCATATTCTTTTATAACATAAAAAACTTAGCACATTGCTTTTCAATTAATTAACATACTTTTGTGGGAGGACCTACTTTCCAATTATTCTCCCCCACATCACATATTTTAAATCATTATTTCATTAAGGTAATCCTCCTTCTCCTCCTCTCCCCAACATTCTTTTATACCTTAACCATTTTATCCATTCAATTTAATATCATATCTTTTTAATAATAGTTATATTTTCCACAGTTATTCCCCCCCCCACATCATATCTCCAATCTTTATTTCATAAAATGTTCCCCTTTCCTTAACACCAATTTCACTAAGTTATATTAAATATTTTACCACATTTTAAATTACACTTTATTTCCAACCTTCTAAAAGTTATTTCTAAGTACAAATATAAAAAACAATCTTGTGTACCTTTAGAATCCCTTCATCAATAAGATTACCCATTGTCTCTAAAAAAGATTTGTTTCTTTACATCTTGCTCTCTACTACTGAGGCCTCTCATCCCTTTTCTCCCTTGCTTGTTCTTCTCTCTGTCCTCATTACCCCTTCGTCTCTCCACCTCTCTTCCTCTCCAGCTTCCTCCCCTCTGCAGTTTTCTAACATAATACCTCCTTTTCATCTTATTTTTCTTTTTTTGGATTGCTTTTACAGATCTTAAAGTCTCTTTTTCCTTTTTCTCCTTCTCCTTTCTTTGCCCAGCCAAAGTGACTTGTTCCTCCAAGATGGCTTCTTCTTCCTCCAAATCTTCTTGGTATTCAATCCCTTCCACGTAAGCATAAACCGCCATTTCTAAATACTGACACAGAGTATCAAAAACATCCTTCCCTTCTCGCTTTTCCTCTTGAATTTTTTGACGTAAAAGTTCCAAATCATCCACAAATGATGTCATTGTGAAGAGAAAAAGTTTTCCCAAACAACAACCCAGATGTTTTTAATCAAAGATAATTTTCAAAAGTAATAAAATCACCAAGCAGTCCAAGTAGATCATTTCTTTAGGCACCTTCTCCTTCCTCAATTTCTCTTTCTGGGGTTAAAATTGGATCACAAAGTTGCATTTAATATATATCTTCAGAAGCCTTGTTAATATTTATATCTTCTTAAAATTCCAGGCATACTCCTCATTTCCAAATTATAGTCCAGCTTTCACTCTCCCTTCCCACTCACAGCATAAAAAAAAAAAAAGCTTTTTTTTTTAAGAAAAAAAAAATCATTCAGAAATCCTTATCTCTTCAGTGTTTAATTACCTGGATTTTCAGATTTCTCTTACTGTTCCACAGCTGTCACGTTAGGAAGGAGAGTGAAAAGAAAAAAAAAACTTTCCCTTTAAGAGTTCTATCCGCAGCTTGTAACTCTCTCTGGAAACAATGTAGCAACTTCTCCAACAGTTCTCCGATCCCCGGAGGTTCCTTGCTTAGCAACTTTATCCCGGACCATAGGCAACTCTCACGATTCTCCGATTCTCTTCCTCCTGCACATTCTTATCCATCTGCAGGTTTCTTTGAGGCGGCCATTGCTGACCGCCGCTCCTCCGCCTAAGGAAAAGGGGGTTTAGCTGGCTGGGGAGGGGGTCTGCGACACCCCCTACCCTCTTTCCAGATCCCCCTGTCTTCAGCAGCCCCTACAGGGCAGCTATATCCCCCAAATCCAAGTGGATCGGGGGAACCTAGTCGATGAGCCCGGCAGGGATCGCGCTGGATCGCGGAACCCTGCTGCCGTCGAAGCCTCACAAACAGGAAGTCCAGAGTGACCATTTCCTGTTAGACCTAGTGGGATGGGAAGAAACAACCAGGGAGAAATGATCCAACAAATAGCCTAGCCCCATGCCACGGAGGGCTTTATAGATGACAACCAAAACCTGGAGGTCCAGCTGGAAGTACACTAGAATCTCTCAGTGCAGCTCTTAGAACAGAGATGTAACATGGAAATACTAAAGTAAGCTCATAACTGACAGGGCTGCTGTATTCTGAGCCAGTGGCAGCTTCCAGATGTTCATCAAGGACAGGCCCTTGTAGACCATGCAGAAATCCATTTAGGAAGTGACTAAAGCATGATGACTGTAAGTAGTGCACCAGAGTCCAGCAAAAGGTGAAACTGGTGCACAAAATGAAGTCACAAAACCTTTCTGACCATAGTTGTCCCCTGCTCCAAAAAGCCTTTTTGCTTTCAGATCAAATGTACCATACAGCTGCATTAAGCGATATATCTCAAAATCATATCAAGCGGCACAATTGAAAGCAAATAACAACTCTGGGAGGGAGATTTTCTGTGTGTAAATGGTGTCACATCAGAAAGCGAAAAAGCACAGTTTTTCTTACAACTACAACTAGTACCAGTACTAAAACCTAGGGAAGGGATGGTTATCAAAACTTAAGTTGCAACTTCTCCTTCTAATCAAGTTCTATTCCTGATATGAAAACAGCCATTTAATTTTCTTGGCAATATATAAACATGATTTGACAGTGCCTTTGGGGAAAAGCTGTCAGCTTCCCAGTTCATAGAAATCTACGCTGCTTTTGTTGTTGTAGTGGTGGTTGTAGTTGTTGTGGTTGATTAGCTTATTTTTAACTTCCACGTTTTAAAAAATGCATGTATTTTTATAATACATTGAATATAATACAAGTTTGGTATATTTCTCCAGAAAACAAGAAGACACGAAACACATATGAAGCCAAGCATTATGGCTCAAAACAACAACCAGAATCAGACCTCCTTAATGAATGATGACACCACAGTCTTAAGAAATAAGGAACTTCATCTAAAAATTAGCTGCAGTTAGTTTGAAACTAATCAGATTTATCAGCTATGAGTAAAACAAACTTCTTTCATTTTAATTGTTCCTGACCATGGTTCCTTTTAGTAGTAGTCCTCATGAACAGCCATTTATTTAGTGACTAATTGAAAAAAGTGACACACACCTGTAACTTTTGATCATCTGAGCATCTTCTTGGTCACATGATTCAAAATTTGGGCACTTGGTGGCCACCCCGAAGAGGAGGACTCAGCTGGACTAAGATTTGTGCAGGAGTGAAGAAAGAGGTGGATAACATCTGAGCCGGGACACTTGGGCGAAACAACTAACCAAAAGTACCCCAGGATTAAGGTAACATTGAACTTTTAAGAAAAGAAAAGTGAGCGGCAGAAATACAAAGGGACAGGAAAAAAATAAGAAAATAATTTTGACAGCTAAGTGGGGCTTCGAACTTGGAAAGGAAGAAGCCGGAACTAAAGACTTAATTAAATTGGACTAAAATATTTTGGCAATAAAAAGACATAAAATAAAGCTGGACTTAGGATTGTCAAAAAATAATAATAATAAAATTTACAAATTGGAGACTGGATTGTGCTGGAATATTGAGGTTCGAAAAACCCTAAATAATAAAATAGGGGGAAAAAGTGAGAACTTTGTATAACGGGAAGTGCCATCTTCTGACAAATAACTTAAACAAAAGGGAAATCATCCTGTTTCTGTATGAACTTATGTTGATATAATGTTAAAGAAATATTGAAACAAAGTAAGAATTTTAGAAAGTGAAAGCGGAACCAGAATAAAGAAAGAAGCAAGGAAAGACTGCCTGTGGGATTGATTGATGTTTTTGGTATAGACCCTGGGTTGGAACAATTGAGAACTTCAGAAAACTTGAAGAAGAAAGAAGGAAAGTAAAAGTGTTTTTTGTGGACTTCAATGATTATAAAATATAAGAGTGTGTAATGATGATATTTCTTTGGGAATTAAGAATGGAACTTAAAAATATGAGAGAATCACTACAGGAAAGAGGTGAATCACTTTCCTCTGTGTTAGAAGAAATGGAAAGGGCGATTGAAGAACAAGAAGAAAGAACTTCAGAGGAGGAGGAGTCAACTCAAGCAGAAGCCATTTTAAATAGACAATTAACACAAAGAACACTACAAAGACGAGGGGAAAGAAGGAAGGCTAAAAAGTTGAGATTTAAGAAGATAATTAAAAAGGGGAATACCTGTGAAATCAGGAGAGGTAGAAAGGCGCAGCAGAAAAGGGGAAAGGAAGAGATCAAGAAAGAGAGGGGTACAAAAAGGAATGAGAAAAGATATGGGAAAAAGTGGGGGAGGAGAGGCAGTAAGAAACAGGTGCAGGAAATAAAGAAACACGGAAATAGTAAATGATGAAAAGAAATGGTTTTTTCAGAGATAATGGTTGATGAATTAAAAGGGGGATTCTGCAGGGTGACAAGGGGTAACAAGAATATATTTGCAATTAAAAAGTACTTAGAAAATAGGGTAATATAGATTATTAATGGAGGGATGGATATGGATAACTCAGATGAGTTTTTATTTTTTATTTTTATCTTTAAAATAAAAGTTAAGGTCTATTGAAGAAATTGTAATAATTGAAATGAATGTGCAGATGTTTAAAAATGAGGTCAATGTTAGTGACCAGGAATTAAATAGTCAATCTTTCCCTTTTATTTTATTTGAAATTAGAAATAAAATTAAGGGTGGGGGGAAATATATTGCGGAATCCAAATGAAAAGATGTAATGATTATTATTGTAACTACTTAAAAATAAAGGTTCATTGGGAATTAAGATGAGGGAATAAAGGTATATTTTAACTACTGAGGTGTCACGCTCAAAGCAGTAAAAGGGGGGAAGCTTGTTTCTTTTTCTTTTGTGTTAAAACTTGTATTAATCTAGAATTTATAGAAAGAATGTGTGATGGCAAGAAAATATGACAGATTAAAGAACTATTTAAATTAATAAGCTAATACAGACTATTAAAAGGAAGGAGAGACATTGGTAACTTTTTTTTTAATTAGGCAAACATATATTGTTGTTTTTTGTTTTTTAAAAAAATATCAAAGGATTATATTTGAAATAATTGAAATGAAACAAAAGGATGTTTGGATTGAGATTAATCTAAGAGACTAGGATTAAATTGCTTGTTTCTCTCCTTACTGAAAGTTTGGAATGGAAAAGGTAATAATTGAATTAAGTATGCATATATGAATGTATAACTATTGTCATATTTGTATGTAAAAGTGATGACCCGGAAATATGTTGTCCACTAAAAAGAGCTTTTTGTTTTTATGTGAAAAACTGAATAAAATTTGTTTTTTAAAAAAAATTGGGCACTTGGCTCTAGGTGTATACCTAGATAGAAACTATCTAGATAGTACCTAGATAGTTTCAACATCCTGGGTTCTTGTGCTCAAGGTACTTTGTCACTTGTATACTTACGATTTATACTGACTGTTTCCTAGTATGATTTGATTGCTTTTTGTACCCTATGACTATCATTAAGTGTTGTACCTTATGATTCTTGACTCCTGACAAATATATCTTTTCTTTTATGTACACTGAGAGTATATGCACCAAGACAAATTCCTTGTGTGTCCAACCACACTTGGCCAATAAAGTATTCTAATTCTAATTCTAATTCTAATTCTCACCATCTGAAATCTTTCCAGCTGGCCCCTGATAAACAAAGTCAACAGGGGAAACCAGATTTGCTTAATGACTGCATGATTCATCTATCAACTGTAGTGATTTGCTTAACAACCATGGGAAAAAAAGGTTGCAAAATTGAGCATGACTCACTTAATTATGCCTTGTTTAGCCGTGGAAGTTCAGGTCCCAGTTGTGCTCATCAATGGAAGACTTCTTGTACTTACACTTGGACTTGCTTCTGAGTGGACTCTTATTCCACAAAGTCTAAACTGAAAGAAGATTAACAGCATTTCAAAATACTCTGCTAGGAAAGAAAGATATAATTAATTAGGTTCCCCTCCCCCAAGGTTGCCATGGTTTGTGCAACACCATCTGGCTTAATAAATGACATCCCTAGACAGTAGGCATTTTGTTAGAAGGGCCACCCACATATCTGGCTCTCACTACCCAGTAGATGGCCTACTTCTTATTGAGAAATTTCCTGGAGTTAAGGCATGTGTCTTGAAAAGGAGAAAAGGTGAAATTAAAGCACAATTTGCAACCATACTGGCTAGTGCCAGGAAAACCGGGGAAGGCAGGACATTTTTAAGGAAATAATTCAGTTCCATTGCTTGGTGATCCTTGCTAGTTTTCACTCCCTAACAAGAAAAACTATGCCAAAAAAAGAGAAGATAAGCTTTTTCTATTTTTTGTTCCCTGAGTAGGGTGATTGCTGAATATCTTATCTCCCATGTCCTAACTCATTCTTCCCCAAGGTACTGCATGCTAGGAATTCTGGGAGTTGTAGTTGACACATCTGAACCTTACCAGGTTCTAAACTCTTGTGTGTGTCATTTTCCCCTGTCTGGTAGCTACTCACAATGTCATTACAGCTGAAATTAATATAAAAATCTTATAACTTATTTTATATATAAAATATAGCATAACATTTCATTGCCAGTGTTTTATCAAATCCAATTTTTAAAAATCCAGACACTTAACTGTTTGATTTATAAAAGTTGTGCCCTGTGCTAAATTTAATGCATAGGCTAGCTTTGTTTATATATTATTCAATATGTATATGCGAGAGAGATAACATGCTAAATGTATCTGAAAGAAATACCATTTTTCACTCAATAATTCATCTTCAAAATAGGAAGATTGACTTACAGCTGCAGAAGTGTAGTAAGGGTGGGAGTGATTATTTTTCCTGTCTAATCTTCTTCTTTTTTTTGTAGGAGGAATCATCATAAATTCAGGAGTAAAGATGGTATGTATATATTGATGTAAGTGTTTATATATGTGTATGCATTTAGATAGATTAATATCGGTTACATTTCAGTTCCAGATACAATCACTGTGTATACTGAAGAAAACTAAAGATGAAAAATTGTTGCTCTCTCCATGCTGGTACCTTTCCATGTTACTGTCTTTTCCATATGTACAAATCTATTCCAAGAGCAAAGAGTCATGTGTAGCACCAAAACAGGAGCCAGGACAATTCCTTATTAATCATATCCTCTGTTCTCAGAACTGGCAGCATACATTTATTTACCAGGTCTCTGATTTCATAGAGAGGTGTAAATTCCTGCAGGGAAACAAATCATCTAAATAAAGGATGAATAAATGATATCACTCTCAATTGCTTCCTATTGAAATACTTCTTTCCTGGAAGGAGTTTCCAAAGGAAAGGTGAAAGGTGGATGGGCTGGTTTGTCAAGGAACCAATCAGTGGGCTTTAAAGGGAATTAAGACTGGAGTAAAACTGTAAGTATAAGGAGTAAGAAGCAATAGGGGACTAACAATAGCAACATCCATAGCACTTAGACTTATATACTGCTTCATAGTGCTTTACGGCCCTCTCTAAGCAGTTACAGAGTCAGCATATTGCCCCCAACAATCTGGGTCCTCTTTTTACTGATCTCAGAAAGATGGAAGGCTGAGTCAACCTTGAGCCAGTGAGAATCAAATTGCTGACAGTAGGCAGAATTAGTCTGCAATACTGCATTCTAACCACTGTGCCACCATGGATCATAAACATCTGCTAGAAGATGGTGATACTATAGTGCAGGGGTCTCCAACCTTGGCAACTTTAAGACTTGTGAACTTCAACTCCCAGAATTCCTCAGCCAGCAAAGCCACTTTGGGAGTTGAAGTCCACAAGTCTTAAAATTGCCAAGGTTGGAGACCTCTGCTATAGTGCAATATATGCAATGTGCATCTGTATGGTCATGATGTAAATGACATTATTTTCATCATTTGTAGAATGATATCATTAAGTGTGTTGCTTCATTATCCTCTCACATAATGCAAGTGCCTCTTTTTTGAACATTGACACGAGATGGGCAAAGTATGTAGGCTGAGGCTTGGTTGAACAAATCAATAGTGATTATCCCACTTGGTATACTAGTGCATTTATAGTAGGCTACTGCAAATCTTTGGTTGACTACTAGAGGGCATAAAAACCATTCTGAAAATCTCTTTGCTACCATCTAACAATTGCTAGAATTTTTGCAGCCCAGATATGGCAGCTCCAATGTAAAAGGAGACCCAGCACATAAACTCTTTTTGTCAATAGCCAGAAGAAATTGCAACATCCATTTTAGGATGTTGTATTCCAGTCTACATTTTAGATGGAGCAAAGTGGACAGATTCTACTCTTGCCCCAAATATCTGCATACAGTAGAAGCAAAACTTCTCTGTATTTACTAGATAATTTCTATATATAATATCATCCTTCCAGAAAGAAAGATCCATAATAGAAGGAAATTATGAAGAGGCAATGCTAAGTGTAGAAATGCACCATTGTAAGCTTCTCTGCCTAGTATTATTAAGGATGTGTGGGGTATCACTAAAATAATTCAGACAACAGCCTCATAGACGTGACTTATGTACAACTTTGAAATACATCCAAAATCCTCCTTCATGGAATAATATAAATAGATAGTTTACACACCTTGCTTTGCCCTAAATTCACCCAAAACTTCCCACCACCCACCATCACCCAAGACTAGGCACGCACGCCCCCAACTACCTCAATCCCAACTGCTGCCGGACTTAAATGCAAACTACTCAATGCAAGAAGCCTCGTGAATAAAATACCTGAATTTCTCATCCTCTTAAATATGGCTAACTTCGACATTATATTTGTCTGTGAAACATGGCTCAATGCATCTCTCCCGACTCCATTACCACAGTAAGAGACTATCATGTTTACCGATCAGATCGTGAAAATCGCCGAGGAGGTGGTGTTGCTATATTCTATAAAAATCCTTACATCTAAAAAATATCCAAGTTACCCAGGAGCTTGCCCTTCCTGAAACCATCATCTGTGAACTATCCTTAAATATCACAATTCGATTCTTACTATGTTACAGAGCACCTGATTACGACATCGAACATGTAAACAAGCTAAATACACTACTAACATGGGCTACATCCTGCCCATACCCTTTTATCTTTCTTGGAGATTTCAATCTACCTCATATCAACTGGACCCTAAATAATTGTACAACTGAAATCATACACACAACCTTCTACAATGCTATTACAAATCTAGGTCTTGAACAACTAGTAACCAACAACACTAGACTAAACAACTGCCTCGATCTCATCTTCTGCAATAGTTTGAATTTAATTTACGGAATACAAACCAAAGAACCCTTTTCCAGTAGTGACCACAATATGATTGACTTTTGCCTCAACATACGTCCACACAAAAATCACCACAATGATGTCATCCCTAATTGTAACTTCAAAAAGGCAACTATGATCTTATAGATAACGATCTCTCATCCCTCGATTGGCAATCTCTATTCACTGGATGCAATACTGTTGAAGACCATTACAACATTTTTTTACTTGAAGCCAAAAGAGTCATCAAACTATATGTTCCAACAACAACTCCAAAAACAAAACAAAAAGCAGATTACCCATATCAATAAGGAAACTTCAATCCAAAAAGAGATCACTCTGGCGGAAAAACAAATCTGGTCACGTTGCTAATTTCAAAAACCGATACAAAAATTTATGCCACCAGATAAAGACCGAATGCACCAATTATCACATTAAACAAGAGGAAAACCTTCTAAGCACCAATTCCACCCGTGCTTTTTACAATTTTGTAAACAACAAACTAAAAGACTCAAGGTCCATCCCTCCCTTGATAGGACCTGATGGTAAAGACTGCAGCGACGACACCATTAAAGCCAACATCTTTAACACATTCTTCGGCTCAGTGTTTGTAAACAGTAATGGATCATGCCCAATGTTTCCTAGCCGTACCACAGATAACAACAATGATCGAATACATATCGATTTTACAGTAGACAACGTTGAAAAAGCACTACGCAATCTAAAACCATCTCTATCTATTGGACTGGATGGAATATGTGCCTACTTCTTAAGAAAGCTATCCACTGCCATAGCCAAACCTCTAAGCATAATCTTTGAAAAATCTTTCAGGACCAGCTCCTTGCCTAACCTATGGTTACAAGCCACAGTCATCCCTATCTTCAAAAGGGAGACCCAAGCCTAGTTGAAAATTACAGACCAATCTCCTTATGCTGCGTCACCTGTAAAGTCATGGAATCAATTATTAACCAATCCATCATCCTCCATTTAGAGACAAACAACCTACTCTCCAATAAACAATTCGGTTTCAGAAAAAAACTATCCTCTTACACTGCAAAAACATATGGACTACACAACTCGACCAGGGCAAAGCAATAGACGCAATCTACATAGACTTCTGTAAAGCCTTTGATTCAGTGGTACACGACAAACTACTCCTAAAAATAAAATCTTATGGTATCTCTGGACAACTGAATAACTGGATAGAAGCATTCCTGTCAAACAGACAACAAATGGTCAAAATCGGGAACGCCCTATCAAATCCAGTACCTGTCAATAATGGTGTTCCCCAAGGCAGTGTTCTAGGACCAACTCTCTTCATAATCTACATAAACGACCTTTGTGATCATATCAAGAGCAATTGCGTTCTCTTTGCTGATGATGTAAAGCTGTTCAATACCACAGACAATACTACTACCCTACAAAAAGACCTAGACTATGTATCTGAATGGTCTAACATATGGCAACTTCAAATCTCAACAAATAAATGCTCTGTCTTACATATTGGTAAAAAAATCAGAAAATAAAATACAAGCTGAATAGTCAAGATCTTGTTGATGACCCAAGCTCTGTAAAGGACCTGGGAATACTCACCTCTAATGATCTAAGTGCTAGAGCCCACTGCAACTACATAGCCAAAAAGGCATTAAGAGTTGTTAACCTAATCCTACGTTGCTTTTTCTCTGGTAATATCTCACTACTAACCAGAGCATACAAAACATTTGCTAGACCAATACTCGAATACAGTTCATCAGTCTGGAATCCTTATTACGTATGTGATATTAGCACAATTGAGAAAGTCCAGAAGTATTTCACAAGAAGAGTTCTCCACTCTTCTACTCGTTGTAGAATACCTTATGCCACCAGACTCGAAATTCTAAAACTAGAAAACCTTGAATTACGCCGTCTTCGGTCCGACTTAAGCATGGTATATAAAATCATACATTGCAATGTCCTACCTGTCAATGAATACTTCAGCTTTAACCATAACAACACAAGAGCACACAACAGATACAAACTCAAAGTAAACCGCACCAAACTTGATTGCAGGAAATACGACTTCAGCAATAGAGTGGTCAATGTCTGGAATACTCTACCCGACTCTGTAGTCTCTTCCCAAACCCCAAAAACTTTAACCTTAGACTGTCTACTATTGACCTCACCCCTTTCCTAAGAGGTCTGTAGGGGCGTGCATAAGCGCACCAACGTGCCTACCGTCCCTGTCCTATTGTTTCTCTTATTCTATTATTTTTCTTATATGTACCCATTTCATGTATTCACAACTATGTATACACTTGTACTTATTATCTTGTAAACAATTGACAAATCAAATAAATAAATAAATAAATAAATAAATTGTCTATATAAATCCTAATCCTAAACCCTAGCTAGGTAGCAACACATGACTGTGGCTTATTTTGCAAAACTCATGGTTAATGCTTGGATTGGAGGAAACCAGAAAAACTTGCGACAAATAGAAAGATCTCAAGTATCCATTATTACCAAATTTGCCTATCTCATCCTTGTATTTGAAGTGTTATATAGTTATATGAATAGTTTGCATGGCTTGGAGCAAGACAATAGAGAAAAGATTGCCTCACCATCCCATAATATGACATTCCAGAGTTATACAGTGAGCTAAACAACATTTAGTTTCAGAATGCAATGCAAAAATGTACTTTTGTACACACACACACACACACACACACACACACCCTTGGGGGTTAATTAATATAAGAACTAGGGTTATAGAAAGAAAACAGATTTAAAAGAGATTAGACAAATTCTACCCTTTACTGCATCTGATTCCCTAGTTCAAATAGCCCTTGTAGCAAGATGCAAAAGAGATTGAAAGACAGAGATTGAGTGGATGTCATAATAATAAGATGACCACAAGATCTGGCAAGGGCTAACAGCAAGAAAGTTGAAAGAGAGCGAAGGGCTAATTCTGGCTGCATTAGACCAAAGACAGAGTTGAAAAGACAATACCAGAATCATACACCAGCTAAAGAAACAATGGACCATCCAATTGACTGTTGCAAAAGATGGCACCAACTGATTACAAACAAAGTAGCAACAATGGTGCATTGGTGTATCTACAAGAAATATGGTACCATTTTCCTGTAAGGAAGAACTGGTAGGATCATAAAATCGATAAAGTAATAGAAAATGAAGAAGCTAAAGTACTCTGTATTTTTAGAATTCAAACACTTAACACCACAGACTTAACAATTTATTTTTAAGAAAGACAGAAATATCTAGATAGGGAATACTATTATCTGGAGACAATAGAATACAAGAGAAAGAACTGGAGAAAATTACAGAATACAAAGACCCGAATAAGAACTAGAACAACTATAGTAAAAGAAAGCAGATGTAGTACCAATAGTAATAGATGTCTTGGGTGCAATTCAAAACAACCAAAGCACCACCTGAACATCATTGGCATTGACAAATTCACCAGTCAATTGCAAAAGGCAGCTTTACACAGAATGGCTTATATCCTGCAACAATACTGCTAACACCATCAAATACCAACACCTGCCTATCTCAGGTCCTTGGGAAGAACTCGATAGGTAGGCAAAAATACCAAATCCAGTCTGAATATCTGGCTGACTTTGCAACGAACCATAATAGCAATAGCACATTATATATAGCTTCATAATGCTTTACAGCCATCTCTAAGCAGTTTACAGAGTCAGCATATTGCCCCAACAATTTTATCCACCTTGAGTCAACCTTGAGCTTGGTGGATTTGAACTGCCAAATTGCAGGCAACCAACAGTCAGCAGAAGTAGCCTGCAGTACTGCACTCTAACCACTGCACCACTGAGGCTAACAACAACAAGAAGAAGTAATAGTCAGGTTAGTCTAGTTGACAGTTTGGTAAATTTCCATATGGGGATTGGGACAGATCACAGATCACGTAGTGGAATTTATTTTCAGTGTGTAAAATGGCAATTGTTGGCCCTGTCTGATATATAGCTGATTCATCTCTTAAGAATCAGGACCAATAAACAAGAACATAAAATAAATAAATAAAAACCCTTTTAGCTTAAATGAGCACAAAGCTATATAATCAATTATCTGTTTTATTGTATATGCTGTGAACAAAGTCAATAAATTGAAAATACCACGGTAACAAGTTTGCTTAGTTCAATTTTTCTCACCCACTTAAGTAGATTCAGCTCAATAAAGATACAGTTACATACCATTTGGAGCACTGCAGCAAATTTCACGAGAATCCTTAGCAATAAACACGGGGATAATTTCCTTTCACTGCCTTCCACAAAAATTGTGCATGTACCATTCAGGACTGGCATTTTTGGGAGCCCTGCTGAATAAAAAATTGCATTCTGATAAACATTTCAGAAACTGGCATTGAAAAGATTTGTACTCTGAAGGTCCTGCAAACTGTTATCAAGGGAACAGCATAAATCCTACATTTGTCAGATTAATATGGAAAAACTAACACAACAGATAGTAATTCCATAAATCATATTGTACTTCTCTGAATTGGAAAAAAAGCTATACCCAAGAAAAATGAGAAGGGCTTTACTGTACAGTAAAGGACTACGGAGTACAATTTATTGTATTTAGATTATTGTGAATGTTCTATCTATATAATAGATTGTTGTGAATGTTCCAAATCAGAAATAGCATGCACAGTTCAACACCACACAATGGATATTTCAGATGTTGCCTCAAGTGACAATCCAACACCAAGCTTTGAAAACCACTACCAGTAGTCCTCGACTTACAACAGTTTGTTTAGTGACCATTAAAAACCAGAGCAGAAAAAAATGTTGCATTTTTCACATTTATGACTGTTACAGTATCCCCATGGTCGAGTGATCAAAATTTGGGTGCTTGAACATATTCTCAGGTTTATGACCGTTGCTGTATCCACCTTTTGCGGCCTCTTGACAAGCAAAGTCAGATTCACTTAACAGCCCTGTTACTAACTTAACAATTTCAACGGTTCACTTAACAACTGTGGCAAGAAAGGTCTCACTTAGCAGCACTCACTTAGAAATTTGGACTCCCTTGTGGTCATAAATCAAGGACCACCTGTAGTAATTTTAATAAAATAAATGTACTAGAAGCCTATAAATATGGGGAAAACATATGAATTGATAATTCTATCTTTGAAACTTGAAAACTGCTGGAGAAAAATATAGAATTTCTCTGCCTGGCATTACTAGTCTAGATGGTGTGGAGCAGGATATGTGATGTTGTGATAGCACTTCAGTCGCATATGTATCATACAGTTCAGTGGAAGAGAGCATTAGTGCAAGAGCCTTGATGATTCTGTGGGAATATGTGCAATCATTGCCTCTTACACTTATTCTGCTAAGATATGTTGGATCATCTCAGTGGTGGGATTCAATTTTTTTTACTACCAGTTCTGTGGGTGTGGCTTGGTGGGCATGGCAGGGGAAGGATACTGTAAAATCTCCAGTCAGAGGTGGTATTTGCTGGTTCTCTGAACTACACAAAATTTCCGCTACCGGTTCTCCAGAACTGGTCAGAACCTGCTGAATATCACCTCTAGATTATCTGCTGTCAAGCATTGCTTATAGTGACTATTGGTTCCCACATCAGGTACATTTCCAAATGAAGTTGCTATAAAATAATGGCCAATTACATAGTGAAATAAATTATAACAAATTATAACCTATGAATAAAAGGAAGACAAACAAGTAACAGACATAGAAAGTGCATAAATATTCCTTAATTTTCTACTAAACTACCATGCTTCTCATATAATAAGGCTGGGTCTTGGTTTTTTTTTTTTGAGCCCTGAAAAATGGCTAGGCCGTCTTTCGGGTGACTTAATTCCCCCTTGCATCTTCGGGTGGGTGGGCGGCGACGGCTTGGATGTTGACCTCAGCTTTGGTGGGGCACTTCGTATCGGGGTCAATGCAGGCAGCACCATATCCAGGTGTGCAACAAAAGTACTTCCTAATGGCAAGCCCCCCACCATTCCCCCCATTTCGCATGTTTTAATATAGGCATTAATTTGGGGAGAGGGGCTTAATTTCATTTCATGCCTATAAAACATGCTGGGACTTTCTGTTGGGGGAGGCCGTATTGTTGGAGAAACAGGGTAGATCCATTATCCTTAGTTAGAACAGCTATGAAACATGGCAGTAGAGATTATAACCTCTGATAATTCTATCATATCCCAAAGATTCCAGGGAAGAAAAAACTGTTTTATGTTATTTAACCAGTTCTTATTCTTCTATCAGTCTCCAAGTGCCAAACAGGAAGATAGGAAGTCCCTGAATCTGTGTGTCAGAACTTCCACCTCACGCCGGTTCCAGTCTGTCATGAACAATGGGAAGTGAATGAGAGGGAGAGGAAGTGCTTAGGAATGGGAAGTGAAAGTTAGACAAATGACGGTACCTCTCCAAATCAGTGTTTCAAGGTCACCTCATGATGAGAAGAACGCTGCTGTGAGCCAGCCTACAATCAGAGTGGCCAATTCAAAAACATTTCCTTGGAGATTGATTGGATGATGGGGGAGCAGCAATGGGAAGAGCCTAAGGAGAAAATTTTCCCTTGGGGATTTTGGCACACGAATTTCAGTTCTGGTTTTGCTTTACTTGACTTCTAATATTTTTTGCAACAAATGGAGCTAAGGATCATTTTTACTTAGAAGTGCAAGCTGAGGCAGGGCTCACACTGTATATAGTAAACAAATAAATTTACAGTAAGTTCCCAATGTCAAAGAGAAAAATGACTATTTTTTAACTTCTCCATCTATAACATGAATGACTTAGCAACAATTATTTTAAGTAACTAACCAAATACCGTATATGCAGTTTATTTTACATTTGTCTTGTCCAATGAAGAGCAAGGCTCATAGCTGCTGAGCCTTGCTCTTCATATTACCATTCTCCACCTACCATCTACACCAATACAAATTGTTGCCACCAGCTGCTCTTCTAAGAAGCATAAGTCTACCTAAAATTGTGGGAGCATATGCTCATTTGGGGGACAGTGAGATTTCACAACACTGATGCAGCTTAATTCTCAGTGCCAAAAGTACTGAAAAATTGATTTGTTGCCAAAGCAGTTTGAAAGGAAGTGCAGTAGAACCTCTGGTCATGAACGCTTCTGACCATGATCAAATCGGGTGACGACCAAAAATTTCAGAAAACTTTTGCATCTAGTCGCAAACAAATATTCGGGTGGCGATCAAACACAGCCGCGGCAATTTGCTCTTCCATGCCAATTCCCCTTCCACGGCATATATTTTTTTATGTGCATGTGCATTCAGTCTCACTTCCAGTCACAACCAAATCGGGTTGCGACCAAAGTCATGGAATGGATTACGGTCATGACCAGAGGTTCTACTGTGTAAGGAAAGAGAATTTAATTGTCCTGGAAGAGCAGCCCTTTTCCTTCCTTTCTACTCTTATTCCTTAGAAAATCCAGTACAAATTCCAGGAGGCAGTGTTACTGTGTTAGATGAACCATTGTACTAATCTATTTTGATATGTTTTTGGCAAACTCCAAGCAAGAAAGGAACGCTAAGGTCCAAAGGGGTTGTTTAATGCTACTCTTGCTCCATATGTGATGTTAATGGACTGGGGCCATGCCATACAAGCAGAAATTTACTTGAGATAAATCTGAATTTGTTCTTAGGAATATTGAAAAGCCAGATTTTTATCCTGGGTTGCTCCAGGGAGCTAATGGAGACTGCATAAAAAGAAAGATCAATTTAAAACTTACATCAAAACTTTATTGTTGTGGTCCAAGGCTGGTACTACATATAAAATTAAGACTAAGCTGCAACAGGGCAAGAATAATGCAGAATGCACTAGAGGCATAAGTACTATGTATAAACCCTGTAAAACTATGCAAAACAGAACACTGACATAACCAACTTAAAAACAAGTTAAGAACATGAAATCCTGAGGCATAAATTAGCTGAATCTAGGTGTCAATCTAGGGAAGGGATAATTAATAAAATATATTTTGGTTTTTGGAACCAGATTTCTTTATTGGTTACTGTAGATCAAATTCCATCTTTCAAATGGAATTTCAGAAACTCTCTAAAACTGAATATTAAAAGTAAAATAAAGTCCCTAGTATAACTATGCCAATCAAGCAGAATAGATTTCTGTCAACTAATATATAACTGACTGGCTAGCAGATATTCAACACTAATGTTAACTTCCACTTGCTAAGGCTTGATCAAATGGTTGTTATGCCTCTATATTTAATGTGTTAAATATAGTCAAATTTATGAAATATCATTAATTCTGTGTATGACTGTATGCCTGATTCAACAGAGTACTGCACCATAACAGATTATGTGAGAAAAATAATAACACCTGAACAATTACATAAAATTGAGTGTATATAAGTGGCAGGAATGTACATTATATTTACATTATTTCTATATGTTACTTGTTAAGATCCAATAAATTTCTACATGGTCATTTGTGCAGATGGGGGCTGCTATAAAAAATTCAATTTTTTTTTAAAAAAAATCAAAAATTGCTTATTTTACTTATGACAACTCTCAAATAGAGTAGAATATCCCACAACAAATGAATTATTTTTCTATAAAACTTATTCACATGTCAACTTTTATTCTCCCTGCTATGCTTTTTGTACCTAAAATAAAGAGCAAAACCCAGTATAGATTCTTAAAACACTTTTTAATTCAGATCACAAAGCTCTTCAAAGTAACATTTTGGAGCCCATTTAAAGCAAGCTTTGGTTACAGCCATTGTTACAGGCAAACATTTCTAAGTCACAGCTAAAACTAATTGTTGTGACAAATTCTGGCTTCCAGTACATCTAGAAGCATGTAGCATCCTGTAAGCACACATTGTGTTTAGGTTTTACTCAATATAGAATTCAATTGACCCCTTGTCATTGGGGGTGTCCTTTATCACAGCATCAGAAAGTGAGCAGAATAACAATACTAGCTATTAGAATGCATACCAGGCTCATTGCACTGATGTAGTAGTTCAATTTTTTGCTCCGACAAAGTTGTTTTACAAGCTGGGCATTCCTGATAACAAGAGTCAATTAAGGCACCCAATTCTTTGATATAGACAATCTAAGCAACGACGTGGAAGATAATGTGTTGAGATTAAAAGCATCATAGGCAAAATCAAAGAGAATTTCCTCTTTTTATTTTATATTTAAACTCAGTTTCTCCATATATTAATGTTACTATTATAGCAAGCAAATTGTTTGTTAACAAGCTAGTCACTTTCCTAAATGAACAAATTTCCCTGGCTATATATTCCTATGCTATTTATTATATATTCCACTTTGCATCCCATTATAATACTTGCATTTGCATTCAATACAACAAATGGTTTTCTATTTTGCAGGTGTGGAAATGAAGATAGTTAGGTCCTTCTATTATTTTTATATTTAAACAATAACTGTTAGAAATTCTGCACAGGAATTTCTACAAGAATAAAGACTGCTAAATGTTCCAAGCCATTCAAAGATTGTGAGCGATTTAGCTGTCCAAGTTGTATAATTTGGAATAATTTTTGGAACTTGTAACTGCAGTTGCTTCCCCTATTCCATGATGTTTTAAACTGGCTTGGAATTATACCTTGAATTCTTATGTGTAGAAATAAGTCCTACTAAACCAAGATATACTTTTCATTGTATTTTCAGCTCAGGATTCCAGAACTGTAGGCTATATTTTTTTAATATGTTAGGTTTCTAGGGTTTATTTAAGGATAAACCCTAAGGTGCTGCCTGCTGGATGCTATTCACAAAATTAGGAAATGTTTGACTTGGTGTTTAGCTCTGAGAAGGGAACATAGGTACAAACAGTCACTTTCTGTAAGCCACACTGATTTTTCAATGAAAGGTCTGCTTTCCAGTTTGATCTGCCATGAAGGATAAAATAGTCGTCTTAGTGGATGCAGGATTGAAGGAAAAATTCATTTGGTGTGACCTATTTTTGAATTTACCCAGTTTGTGCTTTATATGCTGGAATGAGTTTGTGTATTTAAATTCTTGAAAAAATATTAGGCATGATTCACAAGACAAATGCGAATATTCAGAAAAGGTGTACAAAGAAATGCACTAGGGAAATTGATGCAGGAAATGAAGTGTTTCTGGGAAAATTGGCAATAAATGAGTCCTTAGGAAGACTGGTTACAAAAGTATAAATATAAAAGAAATGTTTATTCCAAAATATTGATCGATTTCCAGAGACAATCTAATCTGATATAGATCAGATTTGAGATAGGACTGGAGACTACTGTAAGTAGTCTTTCATAGAAAGTAACAACATATTTAGGTCTCACACATAACACTGTGGAAAGCTATGAAAAAATTACCTGGATTATTCATAAAAATGAACAATCTTTCTTTTTATCTACAAACAAATCCATAAAGCAAGTTTGTCTCACTTGGTAACTCGATTACAATATCCTAGAAATAATAGATGAGTGATGAAATACAATTTGCTTCCTTGTTTTATGCTCTGCTCATGCTGGATTGTGTATTCCACAATGGAATATATGTGAGTCTGCAAAGTATAGGGCCCAGGTGTCAAACTCGCCATGTCACGTTGCTGTCACATGACATTTTGTGACATTTTTCCCTTTGCAGAGCTGAGGTGGCATTGGACGTGACACAACTGGCCCATGGGTTAGGGTTGACACCCCTGGAATAGGGTTTGAGTCATGCCTTACAGGTGATACAGCGTGAGATTCATTTCAAGCTATTCAACTACATATTGGCAAAAAAAAAATCAGAAAATAAAATACAGGCTGAATAGTCAAGCCCTTGTTGATGATCCAAACTCTGTCAAGGATCTTGGAGTACTCATCTCTAATGATCTAAGTGCTAGAGCCCATTGTAACTACACAGCCAAAAAGGCATTAAGAGTTGTTAACCTAATCTTACGTAGCTTTTTCTCTGGTAATATTACACTACTAACTAGAGCATACAAAACATTTGCTACACCAATACTCAAATACAGCTCATCAGTCTGGAACCCACATTATGTATCTAATATTAACACAGTTGAGAAAGTCCAGAAATATTTCACAAGAAGAGTTCTCCATTCCTCTACTTGTTGCAGAATACCTTATGCCACCAGACTTGAAATTCTAGACCTAGAAAACCTAGAACAATGCCACCTTCGGTCGGATCTAAGTATAGTATATAAAATCATACATTGCAATGTCCTACCTATCCATGAATACTTCAGCTTCAACCATAACAATACAAGAGCAAACTATAGATGCAAATTCAAGGTTAATCGCACCAAACTTGATTGCAGGAAATACGAGTTCAGCAACAGAGTGGTCAATGTCTGGAATACTCTACCTGACTCTGTGGTTTCTTCCCCAAACCCCAAAAACTTTAACCTTAGACTGTCTGCTGTTGACCTCACCCCTTTCCTAAGAGGTCTGTAGGGGGTGTGCAAAAACGCACCAACGTGCCTACCGTCCCTGTCCTATTGTTTCTTTTATTTTTCTTATATGTATCCATGTATTCAAAACTATATTTTTACTTATACCTATTATCTTGTAAGCAATTGACAAATAAAATAAAATAAATAAATAAAATAAATAAACATATTTCTTTCTATCCCCTGACAAGTTTTGATGTATAAGGCTAGTGATTAAATGGGAAACTTTTGGTATGCGTGAAATATTCCTGCTAGTCATATCTTTAAGTAATATACCCAAGTGGATTGTGACATTTCCTGCGAAGTGTATCATAGGTTAATTTATATCAATACCATTTGATTTATAGAATGGATAAGATGCCATTTCTGTGAGACTGTTAAGAAAATAATGCTGTCCTTAGCTCTAGATTCATTCATTCATTCATTCATTCATTCATTCATTCATTCATTCTTCATCACCTCCTTAAACCATAGTAATCTCCAAACCACTATTAGCACTCTCCTGTTTTCAGATATTCTGTGTTTTTACATCTTTATGTGAATATTCTTCTATGAGTATTCTTCTTTATACTGCTACTCTATTGCAAAGGGCGTAGCACAAAAGTTCCTGCTGAGAATTGTAGGCATTATTTTACAATGCAGAATGATCTATTGTAGTATCTAGCTTGCTCTATCTCTGATGGCAGAAAGCACAACCTTTCATTGGTTGGGTTAAATTTGCCACCCTTATATATCAGTTTAGACCAGTCTAGTTACTCTATACATCTGATAACATGAATTGCAGATCACAAAAACTTTTAATAACATTTATTAGTCAGTAAAGGAGCCACCAGACTTCCTGATTTTTGTCTCCATAGATCAACAAGACTTTTTTCCTATAATCATTTATACCTGCTCATTAGCCTCTTTTTCTGGTGATAATTTGTAGCTCCTATAATAGATGTTGCCAACAGTTTTAGTATCCACTACAGCATTAGTTGTTGACAAATTCTTTAAAAAGAGATTTACTATTATTGCCCACTGATTTCCCTTCTGGTTCTTTTGTGATGGGAAATTATTTGGCACATCGGTCGCATAGATCACATGGAAACATGCTTTAGGGATATAAACAGGAAATAGGTATCCAAGGAAAGAGTAGATGTCCACAAGTTAGAGATCAAGGCAATTCAAGATTTCTAACTAAATGTACCAATTTATCAGCTCTGACAAAAATTTAATAGTTAGTAGGCTTAGATTAGAAATATGAAAAACCTCTCAGTAGGAGGCATGGAAATTATTTTTAAATTACATAAATGTTTCTGTGTAAGTCACTAGGAGTTGAGCTTAACTTGCTTATTATTATTACTTTTTTGATGGATCTGAAAAAATGCTCAGACCAGGCTTGCAGCCTGTTCCCATTAGTTATATTTTTATTCAAAATTACAGTCTGCGCAACAGATCTACAGTAATTCCACTGTATCTTTTTGGAAGCAAAAAATAAATCAAATCGCTTTCAGCAATCTATCAATCAGAATGACCTTGAAATGACTTATATTCAGACAGCTCATCATAGCTTCCTGAGGAGCAATTTCTCAGCAAGATAAAATTAGCTTCATACGGATGAAAAACAAACAAACCAAAAGGTGTTGTTGCTTTTTGTTGTTGTAGAATTATTACTTGAGTCAAAATTGACTGCAATGGATTAATTTGAAAACCAGCATTAATGTAAGAAATATGATGGCTGACATAGCTTCACATTAAAAAAAACTTGTTAAAGAATGTTTACATGAACCTTTAGACAATGCACATTAACTCTGTATCATGTAATTTCAAGTTAAGAATGTGTTAGACTAAACAAGTTTAGAATTCCTGAAAAAAACATTAGACTCATGAAGAACAAGGTTCTTGGTGACTGTTTGCTATGTCTATAATATGCCAGAATCATAAGCAAAATATATAAGTTGTGATGAATCATAAGCAAAATATATAAGCTGTCATGAAACAAGAGTAAGGTATTTTCATACCGTATTTCATGTCAGGTGCAAGCAACCAGATCCACATATGTTGAGTTCAAGCTAACTATTTTGTGTGCTGCCTATAATACAGGGATCTCTTAAGACTGCTTGCCTTCCCTTAAGAAGAGATAAATAAGGTTCTATAGAGCTTGGGGGAGGGGTGTCAGTTCCAGATCTCTTGAGGCTGTGCAATGATTCAAGATTAATTTATAGCTTGACTCCTCTTCCTCCTCCTCCTGACTGACTGAGCATTCCTCATCATCTAGGAATTTCCATGATCATTCAGTCACTATGCATGTCTTATTATGGATCACACCAAACAACTGTACTAAATCTCCTGATTCCCTTAGGACCTTTTGGCAATGAAGATTGTTTGATAATATACAAATAATGGAAATCCCAAGAAAAGAAAAAATAAATAAATTAAGGCTTAATTATGGGCCTGAATCTGTTCTGATCACATTGAGGGCAAGGAAGAGGGACAGAATATTTGTTAGATTTTACTATTGAAATTAGACCAAAGAGCAAACTCAATCAGATACACACCCGTCTAAGTACACATTGGTTCAATTCATTGAATAACTTTATTGAGTTTGTCTAGTCAATTCAAAGACATGAAGTGAAGAAGTCTTTTTCAAAGCAATTCAAATTAGAATAATTGTGCAGCTCTTTTAATAGGTCACTAATTTTCATTTAAGATAAATATACAATATATAAAGGGAGTTACCTAGAAGAAAATACACATTAGGATAGTTACAAAAATTCCACAGAAAAGTTGCTGCTAGAATTGCAGAAAATTGACATAAATTCTGGAAGATAACAAATTTGAGAGCGAGGAAGCATTAAAAGAAATTACAGAAAAATATACAAAATGGTTGATTTTGAATATGTACCAAAATGTTTCCCAGTGTTTTCCTCCCAATCTATTAATAGTATCAATTCTAGGATTTTCAAGCCAGACACCTTGAGTGATATGAACCTGGGAAGATCACAGTCAGATCTTCCTGAGTGGCCCTCAACATATCAAAAGTTAGTCGGATTATCTCCATGATTTTCCAAAAGTTCAGTATTATTATTCTTGTCTTCAACAATATTTCACTTCTCCAGAGAAGGATTCAATGACATGCTTATTTAACTTGGACATAGCTCTGCTAAGATTATGGAATCTCTGTAGCATGTTTAAATAGTTTTATGATATGAGATAGTGCTTCTAGTTGGAAGAGAATATTGTTCTTTTTAAGGAAAAGCAATTGAGAAAGTATAAAAACAGCATAATCTATTTGTGCCAAATTGCTTCCAAGAAATGCTTATGTTTATATATTAGTGGATGATATCAAAGAGAGTATTGTAACGTATGTAATGATAGCCTTTTCATATCATTTTTGTTTTCAGTGTAGCATATATTTATTATTCATATCAATCTGTCTTTTAAATCATCTTTCTCAGACTTCCAAGATTAAATTTTCTTCATTATCATTATCGAACTAGATGAATAATTGGCACATCTGTTCATGAAGTGGTGTATTGTCTGTTTTGATGAGATTTGAGATGAAAAGTAGGGAGATCTTAAATACAGAGAAGACAAAGGCACACAGTTTTAAGTACAATCACAAATTCACAAGTGACTGTGCTAACTTGTGATTTTTCATAGCACAGCATGGAATAATTATTAACCAATAATTTGAGCTCAACTACATAAAAGACAACTGTGCTGCAAAATCTCAGAGAAATCAATGGGCAACTGATGAAATAGAATAAATTGCATTTATCATGTAATCAATGTGAAATATATTCGAAAGTAACATATAAAATATGGGGATTTTTCCTCACTGATTCTTCTTTTTTTTCTTCCTACCATATTCTCACAAGTGCAGGGTCTGCTTTTCAGATCATTGAACACCACTTTGCATGGTCAGCTGCATCTCCAGGATGCAGGCCTGCAGCTTGCATATCTTTGGTGATGCTGTTTTGCCATCTGTGTTTTGGGCATCTGTGAGGTTGCTGGCCATTGACTTCTAGTTGGTAGGCAGTCTTGGCAACAGCGGAAGGTGCTGCTCTCAGGACATGTCCATACCAGCAGAGCCGGCCTTCTCTCATCTTCTCTATAATTGGTGCCGCACGCAAATGTTGTTGAATGGTGTCATTTGTGATGTGGTCAAGAAGGGAGATGCCCAATATCCAACAGAGCATTTCCATTTCCATGGCATGGAGATAGTTTTCGGTCCCTGTTGCTGCTGCCCAGCATTCAGTGCCATACAGGGTGGATGGTTGTTTTGTCTTGTTTTCCACTGATGGAAAATTATTAACCACTGCATTTTCATTTGTCATGGGTGTTGGCTGTTATTTAACAAAGTAGTAAAATGAAGGTGACTCTACCTTAAATAAGTTCCCTAAGAAACTGGCTTTTTCAGACAAGTTCTCCATATCTACACTGATATTGCTATGGATATCTGAACTGAACAAACAAGCTTTGCCATCAGACTTGGATAAGGATTAGGCATAGCCTTTCTTTACTAAAACAAGTGCTTCCTCTCCCTAAGCCTTTTATGTAGGGAGCACTTTACAAATGCTCCTGCTACTGTATAAACTTTATGAAATTTAGAAACTTTGGAATTTTTCTTTCTCCTTTGCAGCTGTTCCGATCTTCTGAACAGCATTCAACAGTCAAAGTGACAGGTTCTGCAGAGTTAAGGTTTAAAGGTTGAAGAAAATACACCCTTCACCTCCCTGTTTTTGAAGTTAAATTCCTATGAAGGATATCGTTACATAGCTAGAATTACAGGGCAATCCTACATGTGTTTAAATAAATGGTACTTCATTGAATGTATCTAGAACTACAGCTTTTATTCATTAATTTATTGACTCCCTCCATATGCTAAAAAGTAATCTAATTCTTTATCCCAACCAGATTGAATTAATAAAATACACCATTTAGACAGAGCTTTCCACTTCATCATCAGATGGATCTGGAAGAAATTAATAAATCTCTCTGCTCGAATTACAGCTTTCTCCTTAAATAGGGATGATAATACAAAGCAAGATTAGCTACGTCAAGCCCACTAACCAGCCTTTTGCAAATCAAGAACTCTAATATGATTCGCAGTTTGTATGTTGGGATATTGCACATGTGGGAGAGCCTCATGGTTGCCATAGTGACTGTGACATTCTCAAGCAAAATCTGATGAGTGTTCTTATCTGAGATGCTCAGCCGTGCTTTGCTAAATGATCAGGAAGTCTTGTTATAGAATAGGAGTAGCAAAACAACTGAATGTCCTAAATACTATGGCAGTGACAGCTACAGAGAAGATGTCATTGTACCAGAAAGTCTGACTGTCACTCAGGTTAAAGGTCAAATGTGTACCATTCAACTGCCCTGCCTGGCAAAGTAAATAAACGGCTTTAGAAAAGTGCAAAAGTGCAATATATAGAGAGGAGGAGGAGGAGGAGGAGGGAGGAAGATGACCTGTAATATCTATATCATATATCTATATCTCTCCTATATCTATATATATCTATATCTCCCTATATCTATATCTCTATATTTCTCCTTTTCGTATCTCCTTGCCTTCACCATTGAAAAGTAGGTTTAAAACCAGGGCATAAAATCCAATAGAAGATATAAAATCATATGCAATCCTATGCATTGGTCTTTGATACTAATTGTGCTGATAATTTTATATTTTTCCTAATTTTCCACCCATAAAAGCCTAAAATCATAGATATAATGGAAAGTACACCCATTTCTGATTCCCAACATTTGAGAGTTTTATAAGAAAAAAATCTCTTCTGCTGCACCACTTCCTGAAATGTTCGTACAACATGCAATGTTCTAAGATCACTTGGCATTGCAGAAAGTATGAAAAATAAGGTTTTTGTAAAAAAAAGTGTATCATTTTTAATATGTGTAAAAAAAAGAATATTGAAGACCTCTTGGCCTCCTTTTAAAAATCATTAATGAATGCAACCCTTTTGGCTCTGTGACAGCTTTTCCTTAACCAAAATACTATTATTTACACTTCATGATGGTAGAGTTCCACCTACATTCAAATTGAGATTTCAGATTTATTTTTTTACTTCTAACATAGAGATTGTTTGGAAACAGTTGACTCAAAATGTGCCCAAGCCCCTTAGCTTTACCCACTTCCCTTGTTTTAATGTTGGGAGTTTCAGTTGATCTCCTCGTCCTTTCAGCTCATATTTTTACTAGGCAATTGGAACATCTGTCCTAGGATGATGGAAGGAGACATGCCTCCCTGCCCAAATTTTGCATGCTACAGATTTTCCAAGATGGATGGCTTTTGATATACTTTGTGGGCAATCCTAAAGATGCCCAAGTCTGGAAGGAGCCCTGACCTGAGGTAGGTTGATGCCATTTAAACTGCTTCATTCAGGTGATTTGAGTGGCCTCTTCACTTTGGAAAAACAAACTGCATCAATCTCACAATATGAACTGCATCACTGCAGCAAAATGACTTTGATTCTCACTGAGCTAATTTACACATTTTGAACTAATTTTACAGGATACCTTCATGGGTAAAAATATAAATATTTCCTTGAAATAGTACCATAAAGTGGTGCTATCTAACATCTAATCAGAAGATATTCAAAACCATCACCCTTGCCAGCAATTCAATTGCATGTACAAAATCTTTACAGAGGTTAAAGTAAAAAAAAGTCAACCTTCTGATTTAATTGCAGCTGAATTTGCAAAAACCATGAATTTCACAGCTAAGAACCAGGAATGGAAAAAAAAAAGTGTACCCAGCAACTAAGATTAAAAAAAAACCTCAGATGATAAAGCTGCTCTTCCTGAAATCATGACTGTCAGTGTTGATTACATGGAGAGAGGCAGTTTCTAGGATACAGAGACACTCAGTTATGCGTGTCCTATTTGTGAGTCCTATTTGTAGTACGCATATTCTTAGCCATTCAATCTTCACAAATATATCTCCATATTGTATATTTTCCTCTTCTGTAGTTGTAGAATAAAGACAAAAATGAAAATTGATTATGAAGTTAGAAAGTCCATACAGAGAGTGGTAAGGACAGGCGAGAAGATTATAGGAAGCTTGACTTCCTGTTATTCAGGATACTGCTTATAAGTGCTACGTGCTTACAGCTCAAAGCATTGTTAGTGACCTACATAGGATCTCTTTCTTTTGCTCCGCTCTAGGAGGAGGTTTGATGTATTTCTAGCAGGACTACTAGATTCTGTAACAGCTTTGATCCCTATGCCATCCATCTGGTAAACTCGTAAGATTTGTAAATAATTTTGTATTTATTTATTCTGTCATGCTTATGTTATGAAAGTGGTGACCCCTTGAGAGCTGTATGCAACAAAATTTCTTTTTAATGTATGCCAATTAGTGTACATTCGAAGTGACAATAAAGTTATTTCTAAGTCTAATAGTTTCAAATTGTTTCTGTAAATATAACAGGAAAAAAATCACATTTGTGAATAAAAACATGGAAAATGTACTATGATAAAAGACTGGAAAGTTCAAGTTTCAGGTTTGATCTATTATTGCCAAGCAATATTATTATTAGGGTTTTCAATTTATTGCTCCCTTTTAAATTACAGACAGATATGTCTTCATTCCATACCTCATCTATTTTCTATCTGTATTCTATTTACACATCTGTAAATTTTCCGTCCTTTTGTTGATTAACAAAAGTCCAGTAAAAAGTAACAAAAATATCTAATAAGTATATAATCTCCCTTTACATTTAGTTTAAATCCGTCATCTCTCTCTTAGCAATTAAACATTATAAAATAATATTGACAAAATCACCATCAATCAACTGCAAAAGGCAGTTTTACTTGGAACTGCTTACATCCTGAGACAATACCTTTAATACCATCAAACAATATCTGCTTATCAGATGGATTCAATAAGTGGATAAAAATGCCAAATCTGGTATAAAAGTCTGGCTGAATGGTCCAACCATTCATAATAGTAATAATAATATTGAAAACTATTAAAGCTACCATAAATAAAAAAATCTTATTTTTATATCCAAAAATGATACTATAAATATTTCAAAAAAATATTACAATCCATTGAACATTTTCAAAACAGAAATTATCCAATCCAGGCAACCATTAAACATTACCAAAGATAGCACCTCATTATTTAATCACAGTCAAATAAACTACCGTGTTTCTCAGATAATAAGGCTGGGCCTTATTTTTTTGATTCGAAAAAACGGCTAGGCCGTCTTTTCGGGGGTGACTAATTCCCCCCTTGCATCCTCGCCAACAGCCTCTCCTAACAGGCGATCATGGCCAAGCACAGAGAGCTCCCTACTCCCACCTTTGCTGCAGACACCTTTGGCACCCGCCGCTGTTGCTTTCCCTTCTGCCCATTACGCCGCCACGTTTGGAGCTGCCGCTTCCGTGTTTGGAGTGCTGTCGCCATTTGGAGCTCCAAAGCGCGGAGTGGCAGCTCCAAACATGACGCGGCGATCTTTTATTTTGGTCCGTGCGAAGTTCAAAGCGAGCAAGAGAGGGAGACTGCGATGCCTCCATCTGAGATGGCAACCTCACTAGTGGATCACAACGTGGCTGGAAGCCCGAATCGGCGGGATACGATGGCGATCTTTTGGAGCGAGAGGAAGGAGAGAAGAGTTGCGAGGAGTAATTTGCAGGAGGAAGTGGGTGTATCCCACGGCAGGGAGCCCAAGGAAGAAGGGCTGGTAGGCAACGGAGAGCGTCCCATAGCTCCGGAAGCAGCCTAGAGACGCGCCCGGAAGAGGCGCAGATGCTGCCTTGTAGTCCCCAAGCCAACTGTGTGCTTCGCCTTTAGTTATGTGCGCTCCGCGCTTTGGACATCTTTCTGGCTCTTTAGCAAGGCATTGCGGTCTCCCTCTCATGCTCGCTCTGAACTTTGCGCGGACCAAAATAAAAAGATCGCCCACCGTCATGTTTGGAGCTTCCGCATTTGGAGCTTCCGCCGCCGTTTGGAGCTCCAAACAGCGGCAGTGCTCCAAACACGAAGCCGGTTGCTAAAGAGCCAGAAAGCAGCAAGGGCGCCAGGTGGAAAGGATAGGGTCGCGATCACACGGAGATGCCCAAGCGCGGAGCGCACATAACTAAAGGCGGTGCACGCAGTTGGCTTGGGGACTACAAGGCAGCATCTGCGCCTCTTCCGGGCGCATCTCTAGGCTGCTTCCGGAGCTACGGGACGCTCTCCGTTGCCTACCAGCCCTTCTTCCTTGGGCTCCCTGCCGTGGGATACACCCACTTCCTCCTGCAAATTACTCTCGCAACTCTTCTCTCCCTTTCCTCTCGCTCCAAAAGATCGCCATCGTATCCCGCCAATTCGGGCTTCCAGCCACGTTGTGATCCACTAGTGAGGTTGCCATCTCGGATGGAGGCATCGCAGTCTCTCCTCTCTTGCTCGCTTTGAACTTCGCGCAGACCAAAATAAAAAGATAGCCCGCCGTCATGTTTGGAGCTGCCACTTCGCGCTTGGAGCTCCAAATGGCGACGGCACTCCAAACACGGAAGCGGCAGCTCCAAACGTGGCGGCGTAATGGGCAGAAGGGAAAGCAACAGCGGCGGGTGCCAAAGGTGTCTGCAGCAAAGGTGGGAGTAGGGAGCTCTCTGTGCTTGGCCATGATCGCTCGTTAGGAGCGGCTGGTGGCGAGAATTCCGGCCCGCTGGGCGCTCCTACGGCAAGTCTCCCGCCCTTCCCCCTTATTTTGCATATTTTAAAATAGGCCTAAATTTGGGGGAGGGGCTTAATTTGATTTTATGCCCAAAAAACATGCTGGGCCTTCCTATTGGTGGAGGCCGTATTGTTGGAGAAACACGGTAGTTATGTAGTTTTTTTTCCTTCTGCCTCCTAGCCACCCATAAATCCTATAGATAAGAATCTAACTCCCTTTTTAAAAAAAACAAAATCTCTTTGCCTCTTCTCTTGAAGTTCTTATCATCTTTTTCCAAGCCCATTTGTTCTTTCCATGAAGTAGCTCCAATAAATTTAAACTATTTTAATTTTAAAGGGTAGCCCACAATGCTCTTTGGGTACATTATTTGTATACTTTATTAGCTTTTAAAATGATCATCCAATTCTACTTGTTGATCCAATATTTCCGTCTGTGTCTTTTTAAAGTCCATCTTAGAGTCCATTTTGGTTATCTTCAGAGAAGTTGCTCATCTTCAGTAACATTTATTTCCAGTAAAGAATTAAAAAGCTTTCTTTTAAATAGATTGAAGGGAAGCTTACTCATTCATTTGCAGACTTATAATTCTGAAGCTTTTTCAATCTTAAATTCTGAAGTTGCTAAAAATATTTATTTTATTTTATTTTGATTTGTCAATCACTTACAAGATAATAGGTATAAGTATAAACATAGTTATGAATATATGAAATGGATACATATGAGAAAAATAAAAATAAATAATAGGACAGGGATGGTAGGCATGTTGGTGCACTTATGCACACCCCCTACAGACCTCTTAGGAAAGGGGTGAGGTCAATAGTAGACAGTCTAAGGTTAAAGTTTTTGGGGTTTGGGGAAGAAACCTTTTGGGGTTTGGGGAAGAAAATATAGGTTTGGTTAAGCCTTGAGTCCATGCAGTCATTTATAGCTCAGACCACAATGAATCCATGACCCCTAGCTGATCGCAAGAAGCTGCAAAAATGACAGTGTCTGCTGCTTGCTTACAAAAATCAGCTGTCTGAAGTAAATATGGGCCTTTTCCAGAACTCCTTTTCTTCCAAAGAGAATTTCAGCAATCTGAATCTCACATGCAGGTGGCTTTTTGACTGAAATGTCACTGAAATACATGCAGAGTACAGAAAATGTTTGCAATAGCTTGTCTCACCTCACTGGAAGTCTGAATGAAAATCATTTTCTTAATCCATTTTAATCCGGCTTCAAGTCTGGTTTTTCTACAGAAATGCCCTTGGTGTTACTGTGGGATGGAATTTCCTAAAAGAGAAAGAAACATGGGAATACAACCTTCTTTATTTATTTATTTTTATTCTTTCACTTTTGACACCATACATTATATTCTAGATAAACTCTGTGGGCTGGAAAGTTGGAGGTACAGAATTATATTATAGTGATTCTGCTCTTTCTAAATGGTTGGTTTCAGAAGATAATGCTGGGTAATTATTGATTTTCCCCAGAGCACTTGTATTGTGGAGCTCTTCAAAGCTCTAATTTAGCCCTTTATACTTTTGACTATCTACATGAAACTAATGCAAGAAATTTTATGAAGATAAGGCATGGCATAGGCATCTGCTGAGGTGAGGAGTGCAGTGTGTGCATGTATATACCTTCAAGTCAGTGTTGACTCCAGGAGAGGGCCAGGAATAGTCCCAGCAATATTCTTGGCAAGATTTTTCAGAAGTTTTTTTCCATTGCCTCCTTCCTAGGGCTGAGAAAGACTAGGTGGCCCAAGTACATCCATATATGGCTTTCGTGTCTAATGCAGAACTAGAACTCACTATCTCCCGGATTCTAGCCAGATTCTTCAACTGCTACAACAAAACAGTAGAGTGCAGAGAGGCGTTCATGCATTATAATGCTGTCCAATATGCATGTTGTGGTTTATCAACTGATTAGTCAGAGGAAATGGGGGGAAGGTTGCCTGGGTTACCATCAGGGCCTGCGGAAGGTTCTGAGGAGCAGGTCTCAGAGCCAGGTGCAGAGCAGGGCCCATCTACTCAGGTGGAAAGATAACTGTTTTTGGGGCCTGAGCTGAGTAAGGGGGCCTATCCCAGATACGCGTATGTGCAGAGAAGTGCACAAAGGAGAGCAACGTAGGGTTGAGGGTCAGCTATCCATGAAAAGGAGATGTTAATAAGCCCCTAGCTGGCTGAGATCTAAGGAGGAGGTGTGGTTGTTGGAGACAACCGTTCATGCTCCAGAAGAGTTCCCTCCAGTGGATTACTCCTTGCCACTATCCAGGTTTGTGTTGGGATTGAAATGCTGATTGAGGCTTTCTGTGGGGAACTCAGAGACTGCTATGGCTTGCGAATCGCATAAGGATGTGTGACCTGGAGCTTTGTCAGTGACTGCTGTGCATTCCTGCTTTTCTAAATAAAAAGGGGTTTCTCCTCACAAGTAGTCTGTTGACTGGGCTTATGAAGGCTGGGTCAGAACAATTCAGGTGGAAATAGGGAGATTGGAACTGTGTCATGTCAGACCACATTTTGTCTTTTTTTCATCACTGCACTTTGTAATGGGTACTTTCATAGGTGACTCTCAGTCCTGTTCTTCCTTTTCATGAAACTACAGATTTGTTAATTTTGACTCAGTTCCACTACTGGGCTAATTTTCAATAAAGTAGTCTAATGAGGGGGGAAAGGATTCTTGTCACTCATTTTCTTCCCTGGTGCTGCACAATATGCTTCTTTCCACACTGGTCTGATGCTCCCATAAGCCCTGAAATGCTTAAAAGAGGCAACCATTAAATAAAAAAGCAGTTCATTTATGTATTTAATGTCTATACTGTCCATCTTATCTAAGTAGTATTGCTCCCTCGAGTATTGCTCCCCCTCAGCATCTGACATCCACAACTATGAACAACTAGGACTGATTCATTGTAAACCTGAGATTCCTGGTCCTGTGGATGTTCTTGGCTGCAAATAAGTCAGGCCTTGCACAGAATTAATGCACCCCTCTCCAGCTGTGCTTTAGGAACCCTCCAAATTTGGGGTTTTCCATCCTGCTACTATTTCAAATTCTATTTGTCACTGCATATTCTCAAAGATGCAATAAAGACAAATATAAAAATGTAAAGAAACTATTCCACACAAAGAAAGTAAGCCTCTTAAATTGCTGGGCAAATTTACTAAACAAATACACCAAAATATTGGAGAAAAAAAGATTGTCCTAGAAATCCCCCCCACTCCCCAGAATTGGAACTTACCTGTATCTATTCCTTCTAAGTTCACTCAAATGTTTGATAGTGGGTTTTTTTTTGTCTGGGTCTGAAATAAAGCAAATTATCTATATGATAATGTTTTGTTCTATCTTTTGAGCAAAGCATGAAAAGAGCAATTGAGGCCACCCATTTCATAGGTCGCACATTAAGACTCCATGGAAATGTGTCTGCTTTCACATTGCTAAAATCAAGCAAATCCATTATTGATATGGTATAATGTTAGTAGAATTTTGTTAGTAAAGCTTCAGAACATTTTAATAAAAAATTGAGAGGCCTAAAGGCAACTTTTGCAAAGTAGTATAAAACAATATTAATTTTTCTGCAAATACATATACCTTTTGGCCTGAGAGAAAATATGAAGGCACAGCTTTAATCATGCTAAATCTCATTTTGAAAATCAATCCCAAATCAAGGAATCTGATTTATGATTTC